>NC_086449.1:471060332-471230332 GCF_028390025.1 Pseudophryne corroboree
AGTGCTATCCTGTCTGACACTGCAGTGCCACTCCAAGATGGGCCAGGTGTTTGTGCCGCCCACTTGGGTCGCTTAGCTTAGTCATCCAGCGACCTTGGTGCAAATTTTAGGACTAAAAATAATATTGTGAGGTGTGAGGTGTTCAGAATAGACTGGAAATGAATGTAAATTATGGTTATTGAGGTTAATAATACTATAGGATCAAAATGACCCCCAAATTCTATTAATTAAGCTGTTTTTGAGGGGTTTTTGAAAAAAAAAAACACCCGAATCCAAAACACACTGCAGAACTGAATCCAAAACCAAAACACAAAACCCAAAAAATTTCCGGTGCACATCTCTAGTTCTAGTACATGATTAAACACATTTTCATACATTAAATGCACAAATATTAAAGTAATCCAATAAAGATATTATATTACTAGGTAATATCATATGACATATATTACATATAACATATATATATATATATATATATATATATATATATATATATATTGTCCATATGTATATTAAATGTTAAGAATGTTAAGAAATTCCCCAGGTGTTTATTAACTGATATTAACTGATATGCTTGGGTGTGGTTCCTGTCTCTTTAAAAGAGTGAGACATGGCCTAAACCCATGAGAGAAGCATACTGTGTATATAAAATCCAAAAGATGCCTGAGACTGAGAGCAATGCTCAGATCTTTGAAAGTCAGTGTAGGGACTGACCAAATGGGAATGGCCGTGAAGTGGCTGGTCAGCTTAACAATATTTTGGAACTAACATTCCCTGAATTCAGATGAATTACAGTTTGAAGTGTTAATATTAGGTGAGTGCTGAATTTGTATGATTTTTATATACAGTATATATATATATATATATAACATACTGTATAATCTATATAGCTTGTATGCAAAATTCAAGTCATTACTTAGTTCATGGAATGGGATGGTATCAGAATCCCGGCAGTAAGGATCCCGACAGCCAGAATGCTAACAGCGTCATCCTGGTCAGAATCCTAACGGCTCCTGGTAATCTTTTTATCCCTAACCTAACCCTCCCGCAGCCTAACCCTAACCATCACCTCTCACATCCTAACTCTAACCACCACCTCCCCCCACAGCCTAACCCTAACCATCCCATTCCTCCCTCCCCACAGCCTAACCCTGACCGTCCCCCAGTGCCTAACCCTAATCCTAACCCTAGCAGTACTTACTATCCAGATCCCTTGGGATTCTGACCATTGGGATTTGTTGGATTTTGACCACCAGGATGCCACTGTTGGCATTTTGTCAGGACCCCAATTGCTGGGATCCTGACTGCATCCCCTTGGAATTTATCCTAACCTAGGACACATATTAAAACTCACTACTCGGGTTCACCTACGAAAACAAAAAGTAAACAAAAAACCTGTGCTACTACCATTCTTTTTTAATGTACTTTCCATTGAAGTACCATCAATATTCTATCAGTCATTATAAGTATGATTTCTACATTCTACACAATCAGTAAATTCTATTTCCTCTAGTTCCCAGACAAGGAACAATACAGTACATCATACAGACATTAAGTGTAGTTTGTATGGATCTACTAGTCAACTTTATAACTTGCAAGTATATTTACAGCTGCCATTTATATATCTGACTTTACCATTGTAAAAAGTAAAATACACAATTATGTGTAATATGTCGGCTAGTCAGACAGTTGTCTATTGATTCATAGAAAATGCTCTGCAATCTTTTTCTTACTTGAGACATTATTTGTGTATATACTTGTCATGTAAGTATATTACTAATGGCAAGTCATGTATCTGTGTATTATGAATCTGATGCAATCACTAAAAATTACTTTTCAAAATTGCTGTACTATACAGTAGCTACTTGCTTTTTCTTACACATCAGTAGAAGAAAATATCTAATTTTCTAAATGATGAACATTCTAATGCATTCCTGAATATCTACTGGATTTAAACTTATTGTATATAACATATATCCATGTACAGATTCATTTTTATTTTTTTACTTAGAAACAAAAGCAATGCATCAGCGTAATGTTTAGAACCATGTATTTAAATGCAATTAAATTTCTGGTATGATTTTTTTCCCCCTTAAGGCTATACAATATAGTAATTTTAGCTGAAAATATGAAGAGGTCATTGTAAGAACAGTATATCCAACTTACTGAGTCTCTGCTTTATCTCAATTAATAAAATTACATCTCACAGATGATCAAGGGATTGCTTAGATTTAAAAAATGTAAAGGATATAATTTATTGGTCAATGAAAATCTCCAATTTAAATTATTTTGATTCACTATTTTATTTTTCTTTCACATCACAACTGTTCCATAGTTTCAATTATTTCCCTTGCCAAGCAAAACCCAACAACTGTGTTTTTCAATATTTAAGTTATAAGGAATTAATTATATTGTGGGTTTTTTGTGTGCGCTACTATAAGATAATGGGCCTCCCTCATTCAGAAGAGGACACTGAAGTGACTGCAGCTGCATCTACTGGCGGTCGCCTATCTGCGGTTTTATGCTAATGCCAGTACTAACCTTTGTGTACATCTGTGCAGACTGAGATGCCACTTTCTGCATCCATAGGTGATAAAATACTGATTGGTGCATCTTAGATTTACAGTACACCAACCACATGGCAGATGTAATTTCTCTGTCCAAGTATTGTTTCCAGTGTGAGTAGTTGAGTTTGTGTACACAACCACTTTCACTGATATGCCTGTGACATTCACATGACACTCCCATAAAACAGACTCCCAGCTTGTGCTAAGACACCACCCTGTCACTGCCTAGGAATGCCCACTACAGTTTTTATACAGGACTCTGTGCATACATCTGAAATTAATTGCAACTGTGATTCTGTGTGGTCACAATTGGGATGCATCCAATGGGGTCCATCTTAGACACATTTGCAGTAGCAAAAAATATGTCCATTACGCCTGCTATTGGCACTGTGTCCACCTCTGAATCAGGCACCGTTGGGTTTCAACTATGAAATAATTATCACTGGTAGTACCCTATGAAGTTTATATAATAAATGCTATATAATAGGGGAAACATATAACTTCTTCTAAAACTATATAAACTACTGTATATATACTATACAGATGTATGCATCATGGCATGTAAATAGCTTGTCACGCCCATGGCACAGTACGCCATAATGAGGCAACATTTTGCACAATGCGATCCTATGTGATCGCATGTCACCCCTGTCTGTCTGCCCCTCCCCTTTAGAATGTAAGTACTCACAAGCAGGGCCCTCAACCCCTCATGTGCTTTTCCAACTCTTACTTAAACCAACTTTGACGGCATCAAATCCCGCGGTTTTCTGCCACCCTGATACTTATGTCAGTGTCATCTGCTGCTGTAGCTATGTTTATTTACCTTGTACTTGTCCTGTATTGTCTTCAACTGTAAGTCACTATTTTCCAGTTTTGATTATTTGTTTATGTACTCTGTAATTGGATCCCTTGTGGTGCCATATAAATAAAGGATAATAATAATAATAATAATAATAATAGTAATAAATAATAATAATAATAATAAAAAATGTTATATTAGCAAGCACTTTTTCACAGCATGCATGCAGCGGCACAGATACAAGAGACCACACCTTTGGGGGCCTCTGCACATGCAAATATTTGCAATCGTACCTGAATGAGGGCCATAGATCTGTATAAGGAGTCTATTGCACCAGAGTCTACTGCAAATGTGCAAGCTCTCCAGGAAAATTGTGCAGTTGGCATTTTCCTGGTGATTTCTTCAGAAATGTGGTGCTGGAGCCATATATCTAATTACAGCAGCATGAAAATAGTGCTGACAACCACAAGGTAAATAATTTCATTGGGCGCAGGGTGTGTGATGTGGGCCCCATTAAGCTAGGGGTCCATGTTCAGCCATTACAGCTACACAATTGGTAGCTGTGTGAAGGCAGTGTTTATTGGCACAATGGTTTCATATGAAAGAATGTATAATTATACCTGTATCATACACTCCATAGCAAAAATAATTAAACTCTCAATATAATAAAAGATAATACACAAAGCTAGAAGATAATACATAAATATCTTAATTACAGTAACAAAAACAGTTTTCTCGTAGCACATGGTTACAAAAATGTCACAAGAAAAAAAAGAAAAAAGTTTATAAAGGTCGCTATAAAAAATACATTCACAAACTATTAGTATGCATGCCATATAACATTTTAGAAAAGTCTACTCAACTTGAATCACTTAGACAAATTGGATTGTAATCTATAACATGCATGGATGCATTTCAATTCTTAATGTCTAGATACTGTTGCATTGCAATCAATATATTATAGGTATTATACTAACAGTAGAACAATTATTATCTGCATGTAATGACCCTGGACAGTATTGATTTACTTACTGTGCTTAATGTCAGCATTTTGGCTGCAGGTATCAATAAAGATCACTTAGAGAATGAGCTGAAAAGTTGATAATTTCTAGATTTGTTTGTTGCTAATTTAGTAGTTAATAGACTGTTTTAAAAAATGTTTTAATTTTTTAAATGTGTATTTTTTTGTAGACATATTCACCATTTTTCTGTAATGATTTTTAATTTTAATTTCACTTGACAGTTTCTAAATTCTGTTTATATTATAAATAGTTGTATTGCTCACACTGTGTATAGAAATCATTTCTGTATTGAGTGATTTGGTAATAAACACTAAAAACCATTGAATTGTTCCAATTTGTGGCAGAAATATTGCTCAATTTGTGGCATACAAATGGACAACATTTCTCTTTATTTTATTATACTTTTAGTCCAAATACTTGCAATTAAACAGCACACATTAGTTTTATAAAATAGAGATATTTTATTTAGATATTTATTTAATGTAACTTTTATTTTTTTTAAATAAAAATACTGTTAACCCTATGGGCAGCCTGAGATATATCACTTGCCATTTTATGTAGAGATTGTGCTGATTTGTCATTCCGAGTTGATCGCAGCCAGCAACGTTTTGCTGCTGCAATCAACTAGTCCACGCCTATGGGGGAGTGTATTTTAGCTTAGCAGGGCTGCGATCGCTTGTGCAGCCCTGCTAAACTAAAAAAATTTCAAGTAAAAGAAGACTAGCCCTGGACATACTTACCCTGTGCGACGATCTCTGCGATGCTGGGGCCGGCTTTGACGTCAGACATCCGCCCTCGGTTGTGCTGGAAATGCCTGCGTTTCCTTCTCCACTCCCTGAAAACAGTCTCCAATGGTCTGGTGACGCCCAGGTATGCCTTCTTTCTGTCAATCTTTTTGCGGTCGGCTGTGCGACCACTTTCTTCGTACTCCTGGACGTCACACGGCGACCCATGTCGCCGGGCAACGTTGCGCACGTGCAGTGCGGCTGGCGCGCATGCGCATTCCGGACCCGTTTGCTCTGCAGCGACAAACTGCTGCGTGCGCACGGGTCGGAATGACCCCCCTTATGTCAAGAATCTGACATTCAACTTTCATTTCATTTAATAAGTTATTCTTCACATACCTGTTCTTTAGGTCAGGTTTTCTTGTTGTTCTTGTGTTGTGGAGCTGATGCATGGACATCGCCATGTTGGATCTTGTCAACTGATCGCATTTCCTCCAGTTAGATTGTTCCTTTCCTCAGTTGACTCTGGCAGCCAATCTGTTGACCTGCAGCTTCTATGTAAACATTTTCCTGTTCACAAGCTATGGCCAGAACACCAAGTCACATTGTTATTCCTGGCTCCTGTTAGCAGAAAGTCTACAGTTCCTATTTCACTTCAGTACCTCTGTATTGCCGGGCTTTCGTCCTGTAAATTTTCTAAGACAATAATTTATCCTGTGTTCCCTGTGTATCTGATCAGCTAAGTTTCATTATTTCCAAGCTACATATTTTACCTGTTAGGCTCCAGCTGCACCTCAAATCTGGAATCTGTTCCTGAAATCTACAGCCTTGTTCATGAGCCTGCATCTAGTTCTGCTGTTACTCTCTCCTGATTACACATTCACATGTGAGCCTCATGTAATCTCTCCAGAGTATTTTGCCTGCTATTTTTCAAGTATTACAGAGTTTATTCCTTTTTAGCCAGTTGTTTCATGCCCCTAGATTAGTGCACCATTTATTCTCCTTCAGTGTTTCTGATTCCTGGCATTCACTTAACCTCTGGTTGTCCTGCATGCAAGATTTCTATCTGCTTCTTGTTCAAGTTCCAGTATGCTACTGAATGTTCATTCTAAAGAACATCATCATCTCAGTTCTGTGCTGTTAGCACCTTGCTCTTCTGATATATCCAGCATTATCCTGCAGTAAGTACTGTATTTATTATTCTGTGTGCATTTTCACAGCCTTTTTCCTCTGTACAAGCACTACTTTTACAGTCACAGTTTCCAAGTATCCTGAGGCTCTACTGCATTATAGGTTCTCACCTGGCTCTCAGTATTTATGATCCTAGCCCAGCAGACACAGCCACCAGTTACAGCCCAGTGTCCAGTCACAGTACCGCTGTTCCTAGCACAGCATCCTGAACCAACGATACAAGCCCAGAGTCCAGTTATAAAACCAATGTTTCTAGCAAAGCATCCAGAACCACTGGTAACAGCCTGTTGTACAGTCACAGAGCCACTGTTCTCAGCCCAGCATTCAGTACCACTGGTTCTAGCCCAGTGTCCAACTTTCATCTACTGATTATAGCCCAGCGTCCAGTTCCACCAGCACCAGCCCAGTGTCCTGTTCGATTGGTTCTGGCACAGTTTCCAGTTCCACTGCTTCCTGCCCAGTGTACAGTCCAAGGGCCACCAGTCCTGGTTGGTGTACAGTCCAAGTACTGCCAGCCCTGCCTGGTGAACAGTCCAATTGCCACCAGTCCCGTCTGGACTTCAGTTCCACCAGCATCGTCCTGGTGTTTAGTATTCCAGCATTACCCCAGAGTCTGCTTCAGCAAGTATCACTACTTAAGTGCTCAGCTACTTACTCAAGCCTCATCTACATCCCAATGGTTCCAATTCCTGTACCCACAGACAAATTCAGATTCCTACGTATCCAGACAGGATGGATCCTGTCAGTGTACCTTTGTAATCCCTATTGCAGAATTTCTTTGTCAACCAATTAAGCAAATTAACAACATGATCTGTGCTTTATGGTTTGGGATATTCATCCCTTTGCTACTGTACCATAGCTCATCCTCTCTGTTAATACAAAAATAGACCATGTGATTATCCATTATTCTAATTAGAGATGAGCGGGTTCAAATCTCAGAGATCCGAACCGCTTCGAACTTCACAATCTAAGGGGTATATTTACTAACATTCGTAATTTTCGGAAAAAGGTCAAAGTTCAATCACGAATGACATCGAAAGTGTAAAACTGCAACTTTTTGAATTTATTACGCCTAAATTACTAAGCTGTCGAATTCGGATTTTTCATTTGTTCCGATGTCGATGTCATTCGTGTTTTTTCCCCGCTTTTTACGGCAGTGATTAGCAAAACACTGCCGACTTTATCACAATGAATCTCGGCCGGATCTGTGTGATCCGTGCTGGGGTTCATTTTTTTTTAATTATAAATAAACACTGTAAAACTGAGAAAAAAAATGCGTGGGGTCCCCCCTCCTAAGCATAACCAGCCTCGGGCTCTTTGAGCCGACCCTGGTTGCAGAAATATGGGGGAAAAAATGACAGGGGTTCCCCCATATTTAAGCAACCAGCATCGGGCTCTGCGCCTGGTCCTGGTTCCAAAAATACGGGGGACAAAAAGAGTAGGGGTCCCCCGTATTTTTAAAACCAGCACCGGGCTCCACTAGCTGGACAGATAATGCCACAGCCGGGGGTCACTTTTATATAGTGCCCTGCGGCCGTGGCATCAAAAATCTAACTAGTCACCCCTGGCCGGGGTACCCTGGGGGAGTGGGGACCCCTTCAATCAAGGGGTCCACCCCCCAGCCACCCAAGGGCCAGGGGTGAAGCCCGAGGCTATCCCCCCCATCCAATTGGCTGCGGATGGGGGGCTGATAGCCTTTTGTGAAAATGAAAAGATATTGTTTTTAGTAGCAGTACTACAAGGCCCAGCAAGCCTCCCCCGCATGCTGGTACTTGGAGAACCACAAGTACCAGCATGCGGCGGAAAAACAGGCCCGCTGGTACCTGTAGTACTACTACTAAAAAAATACCCAAAAAAAGACAATACACACACACCTTGAAAGTAAAGTTTTATTACATGCATCCAAACAAACATACATACATACTTACCTTATGTTCACACGAGGGTCTGTCCTCTTCTCCAGTAGAATCCATGGGGTACCTGTTGAATAAATTCTACTCACCAGATCCAGGGTCCCAGGCTCCTCGTAGCATCCATTTGTAATCCACGTACTTGAATAAAATAAAAAAACGGAGAGCCGAGCCACGCACTGAAAGGGGACCCATGTTTGCACATGGGCCCCCTTTCCCCGTATGCCAGAAACCCACTCTGACTGATGTCTAAGTGGGTTTCTTCAGCCAATCAGGGAGCGCCACGTTGTAGCACCCTCCTGATCGGCTGTGTGCTCCTGTACTGTCTGACAGGCGGCACACGGCAGTGTTACAATGTAGCGCCTATGCGCTCCATTGTAACCAATGGTGGTAACTTTGTGGTCAGCGGTGAGGTCACTTTCGGTCAACCGCTGAGCAGAAAGTTCCCACCATTGGTTACAATGGAGCGCATAGGCGCTACATTGTAACACTGCCGTGTGCCGCCTGTCAGACACTACAGGAGCACACAGCCGATCAGGAGGGTGCTACAACGTGGCGCTCCCTGATTGGCTGAAGAAACCCACTTAGACATCAGTCAGAGTGGGTTTCTGGCATTCGGGGAAAGGGGGCCCATGTGCAAACATGGGTCCCTTTTCAGTGCGTGGCTCGGCTCTCCGTTTTTTTATTTTATTCAAGTACGTGGATTACAAATGGATGCTACGAGGAGCCTGGGACCCTGGATCTGGTGAGTAGAATTTATTCAACAGGTACCCCATGGATTCTACTGGAGAAGAGGACAGACCCTCGTGTGAACATAAGGTAAGTATGTATGTATGTTTGTGTGGATGCATGTAATAAAACTTTACTTTTAAGGTGTGTGTGTATTGTCTTTTTTTGGGTATTTTTTTTGTAGTAGTACTACAGGTACCAGCGGGCCCGTTTTTCCGCCGCATGCTGGTACTTGTGGTTCTCCAAGTACCAGCATGCGGGGGAGGCTTGCTGGGCCTTGTAGTACTGCTACTAAAAACAATATCTTTTCATTTTCACAAAAGGCTATCAGCCCCCCATCCGCAGCCAATTGGATGGGGGGGACAGCCTCGGGCTTCACCCCTGGCCCTTGGGTGGCTGGGGGGGGACCCCTTGATTGAAGGGGTCCCCACTCCCCCAGGGTACCCCGGCCAGGGGTGACTAGTTGGATTTTTGATGCCACGGCCGCAGGGCACTATATAAAAGTGACCCCCGGCTGTGGCATTATCTGTCCAGCTAGTGGAGCCCGGTGCTGGTTTTAAAAATACGGGGGACCCCCACTCTTTTTGTCCCCCGTATTTTTGGAACCAGGACCAGGCGCAGAGCCCGATGCTGGTTGCTTAAATATGGGGGAACCCCTGTCAATTTTTTCCCCATATTTCTGCAACCAGGATCGGCTCAAAGAGCCCGAGGCTGGTTATGCTTAGGAGGGGGGACCCCACGCAATTTTTTTTAAGAAAATAACCACTTTCCCACCCCTTCCCACTGATATACATGCACGGATCTCATGGATCCCTGCATGCCTATACAATCACGGATTAAAAAAGCAGGTCTGTTTTTTTTTCGCACTTTTTTACGAGTTGTAATTTTTCACGGCAGTGTTTGTTTGTTTTTTTGCTTTGCACTTCTTAGTAAATTACCGAGATTCATACTTAAACAGCCGCGTTTTGACCGATGGTGTATTCATTCGTAATTTTTTTATTGGACTTCCAAAAAATTACGAATGCCCTCATCACTGCCGTGATTATTGCTTAGTAAATTACCGAGATGACACTTTGATGAAAAAACGGCATCTCGGTCAAAATCGGGACCTTAGTAAATATACCCCTAAGATGGGAACCAAGTCTGACTCAGGAGTTCCCGCCAGACTCTGATCCCAGAACTAGGCAAAACGTCATCATCCCGCCCATTTTCACTCCATACTTGGATAGTGAGGGAGACAGATCTCTGTCTCTCTGTGGGTGGTGGCATCGGGTGGGTTCAGTGTGTGCTCTCTAGGAGTGCTGTCCTATGTGCTGTTAGGGGTGCTGTCCTGTCACTGTGGTGTCCTGTGATGTTAGGGGTAGAGATGAGCGCCTGAAATTTTTCGGGTTTTGTGTTTTGGTTTTGGGTTCGGTTCCGCGGCCGTGTTTTGGGTTCGACCGCGTTTTGGCAAAACCTCACCGAATTTTTTTTGTCGGATTCGGGTGTGTTTTGGATTCGGGTGTTTTTTTTAAAAAAACACTAAAAAACAGCTTAAATCATAGAATTTGGGGGTCATTTTGATCCCATATTATTATTAACCTCAAAAACCATAATTTCCACTCATTTTCAGTCTATTCTGAATACCTCACACCTCACAATATTATTTTTAGTCCTAAAATTTGCACCAAGGTCGCTGGATGACTAAGCTAAGCGACACTAGTGGCCGACACAAACACCTGGCCCATCTAGGAGTGGCACTGCAGTGTCACGCAGGATGTCCCTTCCAAAAAACCCTCCCCAATCAGCACATGACGCAAAGAAAAAAAGAGGCGCAATGAGGTAGCTGACTGTGTGAGTAAGATAAGCGACCCTAGTGGCCGACACAAACACCTGGCCCATCTAGGAGTGGCACTGCAGTGTCACGCAGGATGTCCCTTCCAAAAAACCCTCCCCAATCAGCACATGACGCAAAGAAAAAAAGAGGCGCAATGAGGTAGCTGACTGTGTGAGTAAGATAAGCGACCCTAGTGGCCGACACAAACACCGGGCCCATTTAGGAGTGGCACTGCAGTGTCACGCAGGATGTCCCTTCCAAAAAACCCTCCCCAATCAGCACATGACGCAAAGAAAAAAAGAGGCGCAATGAGGTAGCTGACTGTGTGAGTAAGATTAGCGACCCTAGTGGCCGACACAAACACCGGGCCCATTTAGGAGTGGCACTGCAGTGTCACGCAGGATGTCCCTTCCAAAAAACCCTCCCCAGTCAGCACATGACGCAAAGAAAAAAAGAGGCGCAATGAGGTAGCTGACTGTGTGAGTAAGATTAGCGACCCTAGTGGCCGACACAAACACCGGGCCCATTTAGGAGTGGCACTGCAGTGTCACGCAGGATGGCCCTTCCAAAAAACCCTCCCCAATCAGCACATGACGCAAAGAAAAAAAGAGGCGCAATGAGGTAGCTGACTGTGTGAGTAAGATTAGCGACCCTAGTGGCCGACACAAACACCGGGCCCATTTAGGAGTGGCACTGCAGTGTCACGCAGGATGTCCCTTCCAAAAAACCCTCCCCAATCAGCACATGACGCAAAGAAAAAAAGAGGCGCAATGAGGTAGCTGACTGTGTGAGTAAGATTAGCGACCCTAGTGGCCGACACAAACACCGGGCCCATTTAGGAGTGGCACTGCAGTGTCACGCAGGATGTCCCTTCCAAAAAACCCTCCCCAATCAGCACATGACGCAAAGAAAAAAAGAGGCGCAATGAGGTAGCTGACTGTGTGAGTAAGATTAGCGACCCTAGTGGCCGACACAAACACCGGGCCCATTTAGGAGTGGCACTGCAGTGTCACGCAGGATGTCCCTTCCAAAAAACCCTCCCCAATCAGCACATGACGCAAAGAAAAAAAGAGGCGCAATGTGGTAGCTGACTGTGTGAGTAAGATTAGCGACCCTAGTGGCCGACACAAACACCGGGCCCATTTAGGAGTGGCACTGCAGTGTCACGCAGGATGTCCCTTCCAAAAAACCCTCCCCAATCAGCACATGACGCAAAGAAAAAAAGAGGCGCAATGAGGTAGCTGACTGTGTGAGTAAGATTAGCGACCCTAGTGGCCGACACAAACACCGGGCCCATTTAGGAGTGGCACTGCAGTGTCACGCAGGATGTCCCTTCCAAAAAACCCTCCCCAATCAGCACATGACGCAAAGAAAAAAAGAGGCGCAATGAGGTAGCTGACTGTGTGAGTAAGATTAGCGACCCTAGTGGCCGACACAAACACCGGGCCCATTTAGGAGTGGCACTGCAGTGTCACGCAGGATGTCCCTTCCAAAAAACCCTCCCCAATCAGCACATGACGCAAAGAAAAAAAGAGGCGCAATGAGGTAGCTGACTGTGTGAGTAAGATTAGCGACCCTAGTGGCCGACACAAACACCGGGCCCATTTAGGAGTGGCACTGCAGTGTCACGCAGGATGTCCCTTCCAAAAAACCCTCCCCAAACAGCACATGACGCAAAGAAAAATAAAAGAAAAAAGAGGTGCAAGATGGAATTGTCCTTGGGCCCTCCCACCCACCCTTATGTTGTATAAACAAAACAGGACATGCACACTTTAACCAACCCATCATTTCAGTGACAGGGTCTGCCACACGACTGTGACTGATATGACGGGTTGGTTTGGACCCCCCCCAAAAAAGAAGCAATTAATCTCTCCTTGCACAAACTGGCTCTACAGAGGCAAGATGTCCACCTCATCATCACCCTCCGATATATCACCGTGTACATCCCCCTCCTCACAGATTATCAATTCGTCCCCACTGGAATCCACCATCTCAGCTCCCTGTGTACTTTGTGGAGGCAATTGCTGCTGGTCAATGTCTCCGCGGAGGAATTGATTATAATTCATTTTAATGAACATCATCTTCTCCACATTTTCTGGATGTAACCTCGTACGCCGATTGCTGACAAGGTGAGCGGCGGCACTAAACACTCTTTCGGAGTACACACTTGTGGGAGGGCAACTTAGGTAGAATAAAGCCAGTTTGTGCAATGGCCTCCAAATTGCCTCTTTTTCCTGCCAGTATAAGTATGGACTGTGTGACGTGCCTACTTGGATGCGGTCACTCATATAATCCTCCACCATTTGGGTGGGCTCGGAATTCTGAGCCTTTTCCTCGCACCCCCAGTTGCGGGAGAATGTGAAGGAGGAGATGTTGACAGGTCGCGTTCCGCTTGACTTGACAATTTTCTCACCAGCAGGTCTTTCAACCCCAGCAGACTTGTGTCTGCCGGAAAGAGAGATCCAAGGTAGGCTTTAAATCTAGGATCGAGCACGGTGGCCAAAATGTAGTGCTCTGATTTCAACAGATTGACCACCCGTGAATCCTTGTTAAGCAAATTAAGGGCTCCATCCACAAGTCCCACATGCCTAGCGGAATCGCTCCGTGTTAGCTCCTCCTTCAATGTCTCCAGCTTCTTCTGCAAAAGCCTGATGAGGGGAATGACCTGACTCAGGCTGGCAGTGTCTGAACTGACTTCACGTGTGGCAAGTTCAAAGGGCATCAGAACCTTGCACAACGTTGAAATCATTCTCCACTGCGCTTGAGACAGGTGCATTCCACCTCCTATATCGTGCTCAATTGTATAGGCTTGAATGGCCTTTTGCTGCTCCTCCAACCTCTGAAGCATATAGAGGGTTGAATTCCACCTCGTTACCACTTCTTGCTTCAGATGATGGCAGGGCAGGTTCAGTAGTTTTTGGTGGTGCTCCAGTCTTCTGTACGTGGTGCCTGTACGCCGAAAGTGTCCCGCAATTTTTCTGGCCACCGACAGCATCTCTTGCACGCCCCTGTCGTTTTTTAAATAATTCTGCACCACCAAATTCAAGGTATGTGCAAAACATGGGACGTGCTGGAATTTGCCCATATTTAATGCACACACAATATTGCTGGCGTTGTCCGATGCCACAAATCCACAGGAGAGTCCAATTGGGGTAAGCCATTCCGCGATGATCTTCCTCAGTTGCCGTAAGAGGTTTTCAGCTGTGTGCGTATTCTGGAAACCGGTGATACAAAGCGTAGCCTGCCTAGGAAAGAGTTGGCGTTTGCGAGATGCTGCTACTGGTGCCGCCGCTGCTGTTCTTGCGGCGGGAGTCCATACATCTACCCAGTGGGCTGTCACAGTCATATAGTCCTGACCCTGCCCTGCTCCACTTGTCCACATGTCCGTGGTTAAGTGGACATTGGGTACAACTGCATTTTTTAGGACACTGGTGAGTCTTTTTCTGACGTCCGTGTACATTCTCGGTATCGCCTGCCTAGAGAAGTGGAACCTAGATGGTATTTGGTAACGGGGGCACACTGCCTCAATAAATTGTCTAGTTCCCTGTGAACTAACGGCGGATACCGGACACACGTCTAACACCAACATAGTTGTCAAGGCCTCAGTTATCCGCTTTGCAGCAGGATGACTGCTGTGATATTTCATCTTCCTCGCAAAGGACTGTTGAACAGTCAATTGCTTACTGGAAGTAGTACAAGTGGGCTTACGACTTCCCCTCTGGGATGACCATCGACTCCCAGCAGCAACAACAGCAGCGCCAGCAGCAGTAGGCGTTACACGCAAGGATGCATCGGAGGAATCCCAGGCAGGAGAGGACTCGTCAGAATTGCCAGTGACATTGCCTGCAGGACTATTGGCATTCCTGGGGAAGGAGGAAATTGACACTGAGGGAGCTGGTGGGGTGGTTTGCATGAGCTTGGTTACAAGAGGAAGGGATTTACTGGTCAGTGGACTGCTTCCGCTGTCACCCAAAGTTTTTGAACTTGTCACTGACTTATTATGAATGCACTGCAGGTGACGTATAAGGGAGGATGTTCCGAGGTGGTTAACGTCCTTACCCCTACTTATTACAGCTTGACAAAGGGAACACACGGCTTGACACCTGTTGTCCGCATTTCTGTTGAAATAGTTCCACACCGAAGAGCTGATTTTTTTGGTATTTTCACCAGGCATGTCAACGGCCATATTCCTCCCACGGACAACAGGTGTCTCCCCGGGTGCCTGACTTAAACAAACCACCTCACCATCAGAATCCTCCTGGTCAATTTCCTCCCCAGCGCCAGCAACACCCATATCCTCCTCATCCTGGTGTACTTCAACACTGACATCTTCAATCTGACTATCAGGAACTGGACTGCGGGTGCTCCTTCCAGCACTTGCAGGGGGCGTGCAAATGGTGGAAGGCGCATGCTCTTCACGTCCAGTGTTGGGAAGGTCAGGCATCGCAACCGACACAATTGGACTCTCCTTGTGGATTTGGGATTTCGAAGAACGCACAGTTCTTTGCGGTGCTACTGCTTTTGCCAGCTTGAGTCTTTTCATTTTTCTAGTGAGAGGCTGAGTGCCTCCATCCTCATGTGAAGCTGAACCACTAGCCATGAACATAGGCCAGGGCCTCAGCCGTTCCTTGCCACTCCGTGTGGTAAATGGCATATTGGCAAGTTTACGCTTCTCCTCCGACAATTTTATTTTAGGTTTTGGAGTCCTTTTTTTACTGATATTTGGTGTTTTGGATTTGACATGCTCTGTACTATGACATTGGGCATCGGCCTTGGCAGACGACGTTGCTGGCATTTCATCGTCTCGGCCATGACTAGTGGCAGCAGCTTCAGCACGAGGTGGAAGTGGATCTTGATCTTTCCCTAATTTTGGAACCTCAACATTTTTGTTCTCCATATTTTAATAGGCACAACTAAAAGGCACCTCAGGTAAACAATGGAGATGGATGGATACTAGTATACAATTATGGACGGACTGCCGAGTGCCGACACAGAGGTAGCTACAGCCGTGAACTACCGTACTGTGTCTGCTGCTAATATAGACTGGTTGATAAAGAGATGTCGTAGTATGTATGTATGAAGAAGAAAGAAAAAAAAACCACGGTTAGGTGGTATACAATTATGGACGGACTGCCGAGTGCCGACACAGAGGTAGCCACAGCCGTGAACTACCGTACTGTACTGTGTCTGCTGCTAATATAGACTGGTTGATAAAGAGATGTCGTAGTATGTATGTATGAAGAAGAAAGAAAAAAAAACCACGGGTAGGTGGTATACAATTATGGACGGACTGCCGAGTGCCGACACAGAGGTAGCCACAGCCGTGAACTACCGTACTGTACTGTGTCTGCTGCTAATATAGACTGGTTGATAAAGAGATGTAGTAGTATGTATGTATAAAGAAGAAAGAAAAAAAAACCACGGGTAGGTGGTATACAATTATGGACGGACTGCCGAGTGCCGACACAGAGGTAGCCACAGCCGTGAACTACCGTACTGTACTGTGTCTGCTGCTAATATAGACTGGTTGATAAAGAGATGTCGTAGTATGTATGTATGAAGAAGAAAGAAAAAAAAACCACGGTTAGGTGGTATACAATTATGGACGGACTGCCGAGTGCCGACACAGAGGTAGCCACAGCCGTGAACTACCGTACTGTACTGTGTCTGCTGCTAATATAGACTGGTTGATAAAGAGATGTCGTAGTATGTATGTATAAAGAAGAAAGAAAAAAAAACCACGGTTAGGTGGTATACAATTATGGACGGACTGCCGAGTGCCGACACAGAGGTAGCCACAGCCGTGAACTACCGTACTGTACTGTGTCTGCTGCTAATATAGACTGGTTAATAAAGAGATGTAGTAGTATGTATGTATAAAGAAGAAAGAAAAAAAAACCACGGGTAGGTGGTATACAATTATGGATGGACTGCCGAGTGCCGACACAGAGGTAGCTACAGCCGTGAACTACCGTACTGTGTCTGCTGCGACTGGATGATAAATAATGATATAAAAAATATATATATATCACTACTGCAGCCGGACAGGTATATATATTATATAATGACGGACCTGCTGGACACTGTCTGTCAGCAGAATGAGTTTTTTATAGAATAAAAAAAAAAACACCACACAAGTGAAGTCACACGACGAGTGTTTAACTTTTTCAGGCAATCACAATATAGTATACTACTAACTATACTGGTGGTCAGTGTGGTCAGGTCACTGGTCAGTCACACTGGCAGTGGCACTCCTGCAGCAAAAGTGTGCACTGTTTAATTTTAATATAATATGTACTCCTGGCTCCTGCTATAACCTATAACTGGCACTGCAGTGCTCCCCAGTCTCCCCCACAATTATAAGCTGTGTGAGCTGAGCACAGTCAGATATATAATATATACATAGATGATGCAGCACACTGGGCTGAGCAGTGCACACAGATATGGTATGTGACTGTCTTGTACTCCTGGCTCCTGCTATAACCTATAACTGGCACTGCAGTGCTCCCCAGTCTCCCCCACAATTATAAGCTGTGTGAGCTGAGCACAGTCAGATATATAATATATACATAGATGATGCAGGCATGCAGCACACTGGGCTGAGCAGTGCACACAGATATGGTATGTGACTGAGTCACTGTGTGTACCGTTTTTTTCAGGCAGAGAACGGATATATTAAATAAAACAACTGCACTGCTGGTGGTCACTGTGGTCAGTCACTAAACTCTGCACTCTCTTCTACAGTATCAGCCTCAGGTCAATCTCTCTCTCTCTCTCCTAATCTAAATGGAGAGGACGCCAGCCACGTCCTCTCCCTATCAATCTCAATGCACGTGTGAAAATGGCGGCGACGCGCGGCTCCTTATATAGAATCCGAGTCTCGCGAGAATCCGACAGCGTCATGATGACGTTCGGGCGCGCTCGGGTTAACCGAGCAAGGCGGGAAGATCCGAGTCGCTCGGACCCGTGAAAAAAAACATGAAGTTCGTGCGGGTTCGGATTCAGAGAAACCGAACCCGCTCATCTCTAGTTAGGGGTGCTGTCCTGCCACTGTGCTGTCCTGTTCTGTTAGGGGTGCTGCAGCTGTAGATGGGTGTTGCTCTCCTGTCACTGTACTGTAAAGGGGCACTCAGTGCCATCGCTACCCACTCAGCAAAGGGATGCAGTGCAGGGAGGCACCAGGCTGAAGAGGCGCTCTGCCTGCACTGCATTCCTGTGCTGTATTAGAGCTGCCACCTACCGCTGAATGATAAGCAGTGCAGCGGTGCTGTGCAGACTGAATCACGGCAGCTGTGGCACCCAGACCTGTCTGCTGTAAGCCTGGCAGTGAAAATAGCTTCCTTGCCTTTCTGTCCACCCCCTCAAGGGCTGCACCACCCTGTGTGCACCTGTCATGCTGCTTTACACAGACAGGCAGCAGCAGCAGGCTGAGGCAGCGACACGTCATCCAATTAATTTTAATATTCATCACTGCCCCCCATCTCCTCTCTTTCTTGGGACCCGCCCAGCCCCCTCTCTCCCCTCCCTTCTTCTCCCTCTTCTCCCCTCCCCTTCCCTCCTCTGACTCAGGACTCACTGGAGTGGAGCTTAATGGCCGCTGAAGAGGAGCCTACTACGCAGATAAAGGGAGGAGCAAAGAACTGTGATGAGAGTGAAGACAGAAGAAGCAATTACAGAAAAAAGGTAAGTGGTTTATTATAAATGTTTAAAATATCTATTTAATAGTGATTAATTTATGAAAACTATATTGGGGTTTAGATAATGGTAGAGGGTGGGGTATGTATATGTATGTATGTATGTATGTATGTATGAATGTATGTGTCTGTGTATCAGGTTATGGGTGGGTAAGCAATTAGCTCCGGTGTTTTCACGTAGGCGAAAAAAATGATCTTTTCAATATTTTGAGGGCGAATGGGGATTCATCATATGTAACAGCAGGGCTGTTTTTTTGCATATGCAAAAAATTCAGCAGGGGCGGAAAACACATGGATCAGTGAATCCATGTGTTTTCTGTTGAAACACAGGCCATTTTCGACGATTTTGAGGCATTTTTCGCCAATGCCTTTTGACTTACAAAAAAAAGTAAAAAAAGACATTTGCGAAAATGCCTTCAAAATGGATGAAAACGGCCCACAATTGAATAGTTAAGGCACAAACTCATTAGCTCCGAAATGATCAGAGCCAATTGCATACCCCATGATATTGTACTATAGATGTATCCTGCTCCGTTTGTAAAATCGGTAAATTGTAAATATATACGGAGCGGTTGTAATTGTGTATATTTATTTTAATTATATGTATGTATGTATATATATATATATATATATATATATATATATATATATATATAGACAAGATTCCCAAATTGCGCTAAAGAATAACACAAGCAGCACCTCTAGAAGGACTTTCTGTTAGCTAAAGTCCAATAAATAACAAATACAAAACGAGATCTGAGGGCGCTAATTATAGGGGATATTATTGAACACCATCAATCACTATCTAAATTATTAATACAACAGATTCATTTAAAAATTTATTAACAGACTCAGAACAAATTGATTCATTTCCAAATTGCTCAATGACATGATGAATTCAACACCTTAACAGCTATTATGGATGTAATTCCTTGTTGCTGTAACTTCGACAGTATAACAGAATGTCAATCTGAAGAACCCAACGCGTTTCGTCCCGTGGGACTTCCTCAGGGGTATTGAATCTAGATAATAAAATACAATAACTAGACCATACAAAGTACAGTTATGGTACTAGACAAAACAGAAACAGAAGATAGCCATACATACCAATTGGATAGATACAACATGATTATAGTAGCTTGAAAAAGTGAAAAACTTGTATTATGAATCTAAAAAACAATATGTGAATTTAATGAGTGCCAGAGTTAGAAAAGGAGGTGTGTGAGGATGAGTGGTGCTATTCAGGAAAGAATACATACCAGTGTATGTCTGAGTAAAAAACTCAAAACAAACAGGATTATCCTTAAAAAGACCAAACAAGGTCAGACATGAGGTCTGGGTCTGATCAAGAATTTAGGAACAGACCTATAAAAATGATATAATCTAATAAATACAATGTACGGGAAAAGAACCCATTTCATACTTTTCACCACAGTGAAGTGTAAACAATATTATTAATACATACTGAAATTTCATGCAGTATTAAATGGCAGTGGACGTGCAATAATGAAGCAATTTCCTCTTATAATGTATAAGGGAAGAAACGCCTAAAAAAACACATGGTTGCCATTATCAATCTTTAAATACCTGATTACTACCAGAATCTCTTGTATCTAAATCCCAAAGGAGTATGGTTACAAACTTAAAAATTATTATTATTAATACTTATATTTAAAAAGCATCAAATCTATTTTAAATAAATTTATACCATAAAAAACATTCATACAAGCATAACTTTACATTTATGAAGGAATAGTGGAACAAAAAGACTTTGTATATTACTTACAGAGATACATGTGCTCCTCACAGAGTCCAGTGGATAACTGTGATAGAGCTCAGGTCTCTGAATTTATCTACCTTCTAAGATTACCTCATTTCCTGTACCCATCTTATTGGTTCCTAAGCTATTACTTCTTGAGTAATAGCTTAGGAACCAATAAGATGGGTACAGGAAATGAGGTAGTTAAATTTATTTAAAATTTATTTAAAATAGATTTGATGCTTTTTAAATATAAGTATTAATAATAATAATTTTTAAGTTTGTAACCATACTCCTTTGGGATTTAGATACAAGAGATTCTGGTAGTAATCAGGTATTTAAAGATAGATAAATAGATAATAGATAATAATTGAAAATATTACTGGCTTAGATAAAGCTTTTGCGAAACGTGCGTCAGGCGTGGCTGCGCACGGGATGTCTGCTAGTTAACTTTAAATCATGTCCATGATATTTTCAATGTTTGACCCCGGGAGGGCAGGATTTAATTGAACCATTACCTAGATAGTACGCACTATAGTATTGACACGCTGTACCAACAATTTTATAAAGCGTAAGTTGTGATAGTAGTCAGTATCTGATCAATGGGACATATGAGTTACATATGAGTGGGACACACACTTATGGGTTAAAGAGTGTGTGATTCTATGCACAAACAAATTGAGGCATAAAACATTGTGTATGTGAATAGCTACAAATTACAGCATTCAACATACTGGGCAGTGAATAATAGATAAAGATCTGCTGAGGTAGTAACAACCTTCATTTACCAGCAGCTTCATATGAGTCACAGCAAAGCTATTCAGCAGTGTTGTTAGCAAGGAATACGGATACTTTGTAACAACACACCATTGATTTGGGACACTGTATCATACCCCTTTCACATCGCACTAAAAACCCGGTATCGACACGGCATATTGCCGTGTCGAAATGGATCAGTGTGCGATGTGAAAGGTCCTTTTCAGAATTAGCGGGTTGCCTGACCCGGTAATTCAACCCGGTAAAAAAGAAGGGTTATTATCAGGTTGATTACCGGGTCAGGCGCAGTGTGAATGGGAGCCGTTCCAATGCGACACGGCTCCCATTCACAGCATAGGGAGAGGCGGCGCAGGAGATGAGCTCATCTCCCGGCGCCTCCTCCACCCCCGCCCCTGCTGCTGCTGCGCCCTCCGCTGCTATGGCAACCGACCCGGTATATTGCCGGGTCGGATAACCAGCAACGGAGCGCAAATGCCGGATCCCACCCGGTAAGTACACGTTTCTCTTACCGGGTAGGATCCAGCATTTGCGATCTGAATGCAGCATCAGTTACACACAGCTATAGAAATTAAACAATATTTGAGGAATATCCACAGCTATACATGCTGAATTGTGTCACTTTATATTAGTGTAAAATATATGCATTGATATTCTCAATATTTAATCCCGGAAGGGTAGGACTCAATTGAATTATAATCTAGATAGCACATACTGCAGCACTGATATGCTGCACTAACAACTCCATAAAGCACAGGCTGAGACAGTAATCAGTAGCATTTGATCAGTGGCACATATAAGCTACATATGAGTGTGACACACACTTATGGGTCAAAGAGTGTGTGATCCTACGCACAAACAAATTGAGGTATAAAACATTGTGTGTTTAAATAGCCGCAAATTACAGCATCTAACACACTGGGCAGTAAATAATGGATAAGATCTGCTGAGGTAGTAACAACCCTTATTTACCAGCAACGTCATATGAGTTACAGCAAAGCTATTCAACAGTGTTGTTAGTAAGGAATACTGATACTTTGTAACAACACACCATTAACATCTATAACTCTATATGCCGATTCTGTCTTAACATATTAGTGTAGTGCATGCAGTGATATTTTCAATGTTTAATCCCGAGAGGGCAGGACTCAATTGAATTATTGCCCAGATAGCATGCACTGTAGCACTGATAGTTGCATTAACAACTCTATAAAGCATAGGCTGAGACAGTAACCAGTATTTGATCAGTGTTATGTATGAGTTACACACCAGTAGGACACACGCCTATGAGTTAAAGAGCGTGTGACCTCATGCACAAATAAATTGAGGTACAAACCATTGTGTATTTAAATAGCCACAACCTACAGCATCTAACATACTGGGCAGTGAATAATAGACAAGATTTGCTGAGGTAGTAACAACCTATACTTACCAGCAGCTTCATATGAGTCACAGCAAAGTTATCCAACAGTGCTTTTAGTGAGGATTGCTGATACCTTGTAACAACACACCCCTGAATTGGGACGCTGTATTATTTGCTTAAATGAATATCTGACAAATATTCACAGCCATATATGCTGGATTCTTTAAGTTACAGAGAATCAGATATGCCCAAGTAAGTGCATAATACATATTTACTATAACACTGAGAGGTCCGACTACACAGACCTACTTTTGACCGTAAAGACACAATACTTCTACAGTGTGTTCAAACACATATATCTCATTGAGAATATTTTAAACTACAACAGTGCTATACACACACTACTTTCCACTAGGTAACATTGATACTGCATAGCATGTATGACGAATCAATGCGGATATAAGTAGATAGATACGCTATAACAGATAGTCACACTAATTTACTGTCTGGCAGACGTCCCGTGCGCAGGAAATTATTTTTTAAACTCTTTTTTCTAATCTCTTTACCTGTATGTGTTTTTTATATTTCGCAAGTTTTTTTTAAGTATAATTAGAATAAAAGTTATGTTTTACATGTACCAATGTGCACCACTTTAAGTCAATTCTATTTTCTTCTCTCATGTATATCATCCTATCACATGCCTGCTAGATGCCGCCTTGTGAGTGTTTGTACTTGGAGTTGGATGAGAAAGTCTCTGACATGCAGCAAGTCCTGCCCTTGTGTCACTTGCATTGTGCTCCTTACAGCAGGCGCACTACATACTTACTACAAGCTGTGCTGTGCAGCTCCCCCGGGTGTAACTATAGCCAGGAGACATGGTAAGCAGTATATAGAGAAAGTGAGCTGCACAATCACCGTACACTGCAGATGCCGTGCAGACAGGTCAACCGCTTTTCCTGCAGTGTTCCGTAGTAATCTCCAGGCTGGGCTGTGCTGCTTCCCAGCAGTAAACTTATTTATTCACTCTCTATACTCACTTTCAGTGCTGTTTGTTACCTGCTTCCCTAGTATACACCCTTTCAGTGCTGAGTGTTACCGGCGTCTCTAATATACACTTTTCCAGTGCTGATTGTTACTGGGGTCGCTAGAATACACCCTTTCAGCACTGAGTGTTACTGGCATCTCTAATACAGAGTATCCCTTATCCAAAATGCTTGTGACCAGAAGTATTTCGGATATTGGATTTTTCCGTATTTTGGAATAATTGTATCCCATAATGAGATATCATGGTGATGGGACCCAAGTCTAAGCACAGAATGCATTTATGTTTCATATACACCTTATACACACAGCCTGAAGGTAATTTTAGCCAATATTTTTAATAACTTTGTGCATTAAACAAAGTGTGTGTACATTCACACAATTCATTTGTTTCATATACACCTTATACACACAGCCTGAAGGTCCTGTAATACAATATTTTTAATAACTTTGTGTATTAAACAAAGTTTGTGTACATTGAGCCATCAGAAAACAAAGGTTTCATTATCTCACTCTCACTCAAAAAATTCCGTATTTCGAAATATTTGGATATGGGATACTCAACCTGTATAGACCCTTCCAGCGTGGGTTGTTACTGGTGTCCCTAGTATACACGTTTCCAATGATGAGTGTTACAGATACCTCTTGTATACACCCTTCTATTGCTGAGTGTTACTGGCGCCTCTTATATACACCCTTCCAGTGATGAGTGATACCAGCATCCCTAGTATAGACCCTTCCAGTGCTGGTTGTTACTGGTGTCTCTAGTATACATCCTTCCAATGTTGAGTGTTACAGGTGTCTCTAATATACATCTTTCAAATCTGAATGTTAATGGTGTCTCTAGTATACACATTTCCAGTGCTGAGTGATACCGACGCCTCTAATATCCACTCTTCCAGTCAGGGCCGGTTCAAGGGCGGAGAGCGCCCCGGGCAGGAAAGGGGCGTGGCCTAATACAGGGGGCGTGGTGAGTCACGCCCCCTGTACATTGAAAGCGCCGCTTGAATGCTGAGCGGTGCGCGATGACGTCATCGCGCACCGCACAGCAAAAGGTCCTCTCCACGAAGAGAAACTAGACGCTATGCGTCTAGTTCCCTTCATGGAGCGGACCTTTGCTGTGCGGTGCGCGATGACGTCATCGCGCACCGCTCAGCAGTTACTCTCCACGAAGGGAAACTAGACGCATAGCGTCTAGTTCCCTTCACAGGAGGCGCCGAGGACGGGGACGGCAGCGGGCAGCGGAGGCGGACGGGGGTCACAGCGGGCAGCAGTGGCGGATCTTGCCACGGTGCGGCGCCCTCCGGATGGCGCCAGCGCCCTCCGGAAGGCGGCGCCCCGGGCAAAAGTCCTGCTTGCCCGTGGCAAGAACCGCCACTGCTTCCAGTGCTGAGTGATATCAGTATCCCTAGTATGGACCCTTCCAGTGCTGGTTGTTACAGGTGTCTCTAGTATACACCCTTTCAGTGCTGGTTGTTATTGCCATCTCTAGAATACAGCCTTCCAATGATGGTTATTACCGGTGTCTCTAGTATACACCCTTTCAGTGCTGGTTGTTATTGCCATCTCTAGAATACAGCCTTCCAATGATGGTTATTACCGGTGTCTCTAGTATACACCCTTCAGTGCTGGTTGTTATTGCTGTCTCTAATAATCAGTAGCAGATTTACCACATAGCAACACAAGTGGTTGCTTAGGGCCCGGCGGGTCCCAAGGGACCCTCAAAAGGGTATTTAATGGATGGTATTACTTGAGCTGATGCTGCACACCGCTCCTTCTGGTCTTCTACACAGTGTGCTGGGAGAGGAGCTGACAAGATTGAGGGAGACAAGGATTTTACAAGATTCAAGTATAGACAGTAAGGTGCCGCAGCACAGCAGAAGGTCCAGAGCGGGAGGTGTATGCGGGGGTGACAGGTCCGGGTGGGGGTGTGTGGACTGGGGTCATGGGGAAAATGGGCATGACTGCCACTTGACTGAAATGAAATAGCGAGCTGAGGCAGGGAGAGTGAGGAACCAGGCTCATGTTTGGGGGTCAGTGTGTCTGTACTGGGAATGTCATGCAGGTATCATGTGTGCCTTTCATAGTAGCCTTAAGTTAAGAAAAATGTTAATTTCTATTATTTATACTTATCAATAATATATGAAATTGATATGTGTAATGGTCTGCAATTTAAAGGGCTCCAAATAAAATATTATGGTACACAATTATGAACCCTAGACTCATATTTAATGTAATTTTCAGTATTTAACCCATCTATCATGCCATTGGGCGATTGGTAAGCCATCAGTGTCTCACCAACTATAGTGGGACTACAAATTCTGGTATACTCTGGTAGCCTTTGACTGATATGCCTTTTCCACCAAATTCCCGGGTCAGACCCAGGACAGACCTTGTTCTCACTATAGCTTTGACCTGGCTTATTCTTTCAGAATCAGGGCCGGTTACACAGCACATGGGGCCAGTCCCTCTTCTGATGGCGCGGAAAGATGACATCATCTCCAAGCACCGGGAAATCCAGCTGTCCCCATGCTGTTAATAGGACCCGGGTTGAATGATCTAGGTTACTCGTTTATACTACTTATTGGATCCCCTAATGGGTCCTGCTGACAACGGATGCCAATCTGACGGGATGGAGAGTGGTGATTTCATGGTTGCTGGACCAAGATAGAATCACTCCTCCCGATAAACATTCTGGAGCTGAGGGCATTGTTCAATGCCCTATCTCTTGCCCTGCCTTTCGCAGTGAACAGACCTGTTCAAGTATGGTCAGACAATGCCATCATGGTGGCATACATTAACCATCAAGGCGGGACTCGAAGCCGCATGGCAATGATGGAAGTATCAAAAATCCTCTGTTGTGGGGAACACCATCTGCCTGCTATATCGCCAGTGTTCATTCCGGGAGTCCTAAACTGGGAAGCGGACTTCCTCAGTCACCAGGACATGCACGCCGGAGAGTGGAGTCTTCATCCAGAAGTCTTTCAACTCATTGAGGACAGGTGAGGCCTATCGGACATAGACCTCATGGCATCTCGACACAATTACAAGGTTCCGGTCTTCAGATCTCGGACCAGGGATCCTCAGGCAGCGTTCGTGGACACACTGGCAGTTCCATGGAAATTTTGGCTGCCCTACGTATTCCCTCCAGTGTCACTCTTGCCCAGTGTCCTACAGAAGTTCAAACAAGAAGGAGGAATGCTTCTTCTATTCGCTCCAGCGTGGCCCAGATGGCATTGGTTCTCAGACCTGCAGGATCCCCTTTTACTTCCTCAATGACCAGACCTCCTTGTATAGGACCCTTGTCTTTATCCAGACCTGTCCAGACTGGATTTGACGGTGTGACTCTTGAAGCATCACTCCTGAAGGCCAAAGGATTTTCAGCGGCGGTTACTCAAACTATGTTGAAGGCCCACAAACCGGCCTCTGGCCAGAATTATTTCAGGGTTTTGAATTCTTACTTCACCTGGTGTGCTGATAAGAATTATGATGCCTATAGATCCAGAGCTTCCAGAATTCTGGCTTTTCTGCAAAGAGGCCTGGACTTAGGTCTTCGTCTGGCTTCCCTCAAGGTTCACAATCTGCCTTGTTGGTATGGTTTCAGAGAAAAATTGCGTCTATACCTGACGTTCATAAATTCACTCAGGGTGTCCTACGGATTCAGCCTCCCTATGGGGGTAATTCAGACCTGATCGCTGGGCAGCGAATTTTGTAGCCCTGCGATCAGATAGTTGCCACCTACAGGGGGAGTACATTTTAGATGTGGAAGTGTACGATTGCATGTGTAGCAGAGCTGCACAAACTGATTTTGTGCAGTCTCTGCACAGCCCAGGACTTACTCAGCAGCTGTGATTACTTCAGCCTGTCCGGGACCGGATCTGACGTCTGACATCCTCCCTTCCAACGCTTGGACACGCCTGCGTTTTTCCAGACACTCCTTGAAAACGGTCAGTTGCCACCCACAAATGCCCTCTTCCTGTAAATCTCCTAGCAAACGCCCATGTGATCGGATCCTTAGCTCAAACCCGTCGCTGACTGGCTGCGGTCCTTCGCGCCTGCGCTTTGCAGTGCATATGCATGCAGAGTTCAGATCTGATCGCAGGCTGTGAGAGTACACAGCCTATCGATCAGGTCTTAATCGACCCCTATGTTCCTCCAGTTGTTCCATGGGATCTGTCTGTTTTACTGAATGCCCTGCAAGAGTCTCCATTTGAACCTCTTGACTCAGTGGACCTTAAATGGCTCACGGCCAAGGTTCTGTTCTTACTGGTTATTGCCTCTGCAAGACAGGTGTCGTACTTAGGCGCTTTATCCTGTCGTCCACACTTTCTGATATTTCAACGTGACCGGGGGTTCTATGAAATCGACCAGGTTATTTGCCTAAGGTGTTGTCATCTTTTCACCTTAACCAAGAGATTGTGGCCCTGGCCTTTACTTCTTCGGAGTTGTCTCGCAAAGAACATTATTTGGATGTGGTTAGGGCTCTCCGTAGCTATGTGGAGAGGACTGCCTCTATCAGGAGGTCAGATACCCTCTTTGTCCTGTTTGGTTTCCACAAACGTGGCTGGCCTGCGAACAAGCAAACCTTGGCCTGATGGATTAGAATAGTGATTGCACAAGCTTATGCGCAGGCTGGACTCCCAGCTCCTGCTGCTATTGAAGCCCATTCTACTCGGTCTGTTGGACCTTCTTGGGAGGCTCGCCGTGGCGTATCCGCAGAACAATTGTGCAAGGCGGCTACATGGTCCTCAATGAACACGTTTCTTAGGTTCTATGCCTTTGATACCTTCACCTCCCAGGATGCTTCCTTTGGACGCCTGATTCTCACATCCGCTAAGGAACGTCCCCTCCCTTGAGGGACTGCTTTAGGACAACCTCAATGTTTTCCCTGTGGAAATGTTTGTAATATTTACCAGTCCCAAGGTATTTATGAAGGGATGAATCCTATTAGTGTTGATCCTTTTCTTACGATATTTCACCAAGATGGCAGTGGATTTCAGCGCATTCGATGGAGTCCCTCTAACCTTTAATGCTTGGACCAAATAAGACCAGGATCGTCCAATAAATGATCAATAGGTGGAAGTCCACAGAGTCCCTTAGACCAAGGAGGAGCAATTCTGACGCGTTTCGCTATCCTTAGACAGCTTTTTCAACGGTCTGTGGCTCATACAACTCAACAAAAGGTCCCTAATATTTGACCTAAAAAGGAGGACATCACTTTAAAGTTGCACTGTAACAATTTCCCATGATGATTAACAATGATGCACATGTAACAATTTGTTTTTAACAGTAACTGAATATAGTGAAGGCTTGAAAACCAGTTACACTTTTTCAATATTAAATAATTTTAATAAATGATACTTTTTAGATTACCATGTTGTCTACAACAATGTCTGTATAATTCATTAATGCAAGCACTGTTTTATTTCTGTTTTTGTGTGTATCTAATGTGTGGAGAGTGACTATCTCCATAAAACAGCTGCTAGGAAAACCAAATCTAAGTAGCGCCTGTTTGGATATACCTTGGTATATCTTTTCATAGCGATCAGTAGTTACACCTCGTGATGCTCAAAGTGGACCTCTAAGGTCTTGCACATCGGACACGGGCTTATACTAGAATTAGTATAAAGTCGTTACAGTCTGCGATTCAGACTCCACACCCAATATTCTGGCTTACTTACCTTATTACAATTTCAGTTCTTCTCCTCCTGGTCCTCTGCGTCCTCTTGGTCCCAAGAGGTCCTCTTGGACCCAGGAGGTCCTCTTGGTCCCATGTTCTCTCAGTTCTCTCAATCCTGATCCGATGGGTCCTCCTCATCCTCTCGGTCCGATGGGTACTCCTGTTCCTCTTGGTCCTGCTCGTCCTCTTGGACCTGCTCGTCCTCTTGGTCCTGCTTGTCCTCTTGGTCCTCCTTATCCTCTTGGTCCTCCTCTTGGTCCGACGGGTCCTCTTCGTCCTCATGGTCCGACGAGTCCTCCTCATTCTCTTGGTCCGACAGGTTCTCTTTGTCCTCCTCGTCCTCTTTGTCCGACGGGTCCTCTTGGTCCTCTTGGTCCAACAGGGTCCTCTTCATCCTCTTAGTCCTCTGGGTCCCCTTCGTCTTCTAGATTCTCTTCATCCGACGGGAACTCTTCGTACTCTTGGTCTGACGGGTCCTCTTGGTCCGACGGGTCCTCTTGGTCCGACAGGTCCTCTTGGTCCGACAGGTCCTCTTCGTCCTCTTCGTCCGACGGGTCCTCTTTGTCCTCCTGGTCCAACAGGTTCTCATGGTCCGACGGGTCCTCCTCATCCTCTTGGTCTGACGGCTCCTCCTCGTCCTCTTGGTCCGACGGTTGCTCTTGGTCTGACGGGTCCTCTTTGTCCTCCTCATCCTCTTGGTCTGACGGGTCCTCTTCATCTTCTTGGCCTGACAGGTCCACTTCTTCCTCTTGGTCCGACGGATCCTCCTCATCCTCTTGGTCCGACGGTTGCTCCTGGTCTGACGGGTCTTCTTGGTGTGACGGGTCCTCTTCGTTCCCTTGGTCCGCTGGTCCTCTTTTTACGATAGGTCCTCTTCGTCTTCTTGACCTGACAGGTCCACTTCTTCCTCTTGGTCTGACGGATCCTCCTAGTCCTCTTGGTCCGAAGGGTCCTCTTGGTCCGACGGGTCCTCCTCGTCCTCTTGGTCCTCTGGGTCCTCCTCGTCCTCCTCATCCTCTTGGTCCGACGGGTCCTCTTTGTCCCCCTTGTCCTTTTTGTCCGACGGGTCCTCTTTGTCCGACGGGTCCTCTTGGTGCAACGGTGTTATGAGCCACGGCTGTGGCTCATTCCTGTTTTGCAGTTTTGTTCTGTATTTCATGTTATACTTCTGTTTATGTTCCCCGTGGGTGTCATGGGGTGCTCGGAGCTCACCCTTAAGGAGGGGATACTGTTATGAACCACAGGTAGTGGTTCATTCCTATTTTATGTTTATTTAGTTGTCTTGCATGCCAGGATTTCCCATTGCTCTGTTTTGGATTACTCTTGTCTGCTGCCGCTGGTGAGTCTGTGCAATTGCAGCTTGTTCCCATGTGTTCAGCCTCATCTGGCTGCTGATTGCATCTTGTCAGCTTAGTCGTGCAGCAGGCCAGCTGCAAGAGATAATTAATTAGGCCTCTCTGATATATGCTGGCTCACTGCAGTTAGCAGATGCTGATGATATTCCTTGGTTTGCAGTCTGCTTTAAGTTTGAGCTGGTTCCTGTCAGTCCCTGTGTGGATTCCTGTGTCAGTCCCTGTGTGGATTCCTGTGTCAGTCCCTGTGTTGATTCCTGTGTCAGTCCCTGTGTCTGATCCCGTGTCCTACCCTGAGTTCCAGTGGATTCTGCCTGTCCTCCAGTTCTGAAAGTCGGTGTCGGCAGCTTCCTGTTTGCCTATGTCAGTTGCAGAAAGTATCCAGTCCTGCTCAAGCCGGTTGTTCCTGTCCTCAGTGGTCCTGTACTCAGAGATTTGTCATCTTTTCCTGGAGTCTGACTGAGCACCTTTAACATCCTGTGGTGTTCGTGAGTCACGGCGCAGCCGTGTGTTGCGGCTTGTCCGCTTACTGTTTATTATTTAGTATATTTGTGTCCTGGAGCTTTTGCGGAGGATTCCGCTCTCCCTGATCCACTCTGGTATCCAGCTGTGCTGGATAGGAGTAACGGATCAGTGGATCTTTGGTTGTCCTTTTCCCTGGCGGCTAGTCCGCACATACCTTTTGATTTAGTTAGTTAGCTTGTAACCCCTGGCCTGGTTGCTTAGTCAGAGGGCCCCTTGTTATCACCCTGTCTCGGATTTCCCTTTGTCTCCCATTAAGACCTGAGGGGGCATCGGGGTTGGGCAGACATAATCCGCCCTTCGAACGCGGCTGCCATGGGCTCAAGCAACCATAGTCTCGCAGGGGATTTCTGATAACACGGGCGAGACAACGGAGTTAGGGCGCCAGGGGTTACTAGGCTTTCCTGCTCCCACAACCAGCATATCTTCCCAGTACTCTGACCTCAGCCATACGATCTCCTCTGGTCTGGAGTACGGGAATCATAACATTATCATCAGCCATACCACAAAAAAGAAATAACTTTTTTGTTTAGCAAAATTTAGTCTTGCCTTGTCTTGCCTTGCCTTGTCTTGCCTTGCCTTGCCTTGCCTTGTCTTGCCTTGTCTTGTCTAGTTTTAAATCCTCCTATGTCTACTATGCAAGCCCTGCAGGCATCTCTCGCAGCCCTGAACTCTGTATTCAGTGCTTTGAGACCAGAGCGACTAGAAGTTTTGCAGCAATCCCTAAAGCAACTGCAAAACCTTCTGACTAAAATCTTGCTTATTTTGCCAGAAGTCGTTGAGAGTACATCTATCTCTAAAGAGACTCTTGTTCACAGTATGGTGACAAGAGAATCCTCTGGTTTAATTGAAGAGAAAAAGTTTAAAAGTTTTCTGCGGCCCAGGCTCTCAGAAGAGGAGCGTCTGCGTCGCAGAAACTTAAACTTATGCCTATATTGTGGGGGTTTAGGCCATTATCTGCAGACCTGTGAGTTGCGCAAGCCAAAGTGTGGTGACGAGTCTTGCCCTCTGGCCAAGTTGAGTCATGATACAAGACCTACTCCTGTCTCTACTGTGGCAGAGGTACTTGTCACACAACCCACACAAAAAAAGCTCTCTGTCCTATAATTGGGGTCCTTGGGCAAGGGAGCCCCATTATAGATTCAGGAATCAAAAGAGAATGTTTCTCTCCTCTCTTGAGGTTCCTGTGGAAGCGGAGTTGCAAGTCCCTGGAGTGGTGCCCGTAGCCCAGGGTCCTGGAGTGGTGCCCGTAGCCCAGGGTCCTGGAGTGGTGCCCGTAGCCCAGGGTCCTGGAGTGGTGCCCGTAGCCCAGGGTCCTGGAGTGGTGCCCGTAGCCCAGGGTCCTGGAGTGGTGCCCGTAGCCCAGGGTCCTGGAGTGGTGCCCGTAGCCCAGGGTCCTGGAGTGGTGCCCGTAGCCCAGGGTCCTGGAGCGGTGCCCGTAGCCCAGGGTCCTGGAGCGGTGCCCGTAGCCCAGGGTCCTGGAGCGGTGCCCGATGCCCAGAGTGCTGGAGCGGTACCCGATGCCCAGAGTGCTGGAGCGGTACCCGATGCCCAGAGTGCTGGAGCGGTACCCGATGCCCAGAGTGCTGGAGCGGTACCCGATGCCCAGAGTGCTGGAGCGGTACCCGATGCCCAGAGTGCTGGAGCGGTACCCGATGCCCAAGCTTATAGAGGGACATCAAATATTGTAGCTCAGGTTTCCATACCAGAAGGGGTCTCAGAAGCTGTTACCCCAGGTAGGGACTTGAGGAGCGCAACCTCAGAAAGGGTATCTAAAACCATAGTTCTTGAAGGGAACTCGAGAAGCAAAACCCCAGAAGGGATCTTTGAAGTAATATCCCCAAGTGGGGTCTCGAGAGACGCAGCCCCAAAGAAGGGTCTAGAAGTCGCTTCCCCAGGAAAGAACTTAAGAAGCATAGCATTAGTGGAGGATCTGAATGTTATTGCTTCAGCAAAAGTCCCGGAAGTCATAGTCCCGGGAGAACTTTCGATTATTATCGACTCAGAGAGGGAGGCCGATGGCCCGATCCCAGTCAGGGAGGCCAACGACCCGGTCCCAGTAAAAGAATCCGAGGTGCTGGCCCCAGCGGGGTTCCTGGAGGCCACTGCCCCAGCGGGGTTCCCGGAGGCCACTGCCCCAGCGGGGTTCCCGGAGGCCACTGCCCCAGCGGGGTTCCCGGAGGCCACTGCCCCAGCGGGGTTCCCGGAGGCCACTGCCCCGGGTGGGGTTCAGAAAGTCACTGCCCCGGGTGGGGTCCAGAAAGTCACTGCCCCGGGTGGGGTTCAGAAAGTCACTGCCCCGGGTGGGGTTCAGAAAGTCACTGCCCCGGGTGGGGTTCAGAAAGTCTCAGCCCCGGGTGGGGTTCAGAGAGTCTCAGCCCCGGGTGGGGTTCAGAGAGTCTCAGCCTCGAGTAAGGTCAATAGTGACCAGGTCCTAGCAAAGCACTCCAGTCAGTCAGATGAGAAGGAAACAGATCCTGACTCTGATATCTCAACATCCATAATCTTTGATGGGGACTTAGCCCAATTTCTGGCGCTTTACAAACACTATTACATTATTATGTTGTCTAGACCATTTCTGGGCATCACTCCAGAGAACCTTGTGCTCTATCTTATTTATTCTTTTAGAGGAGAGCCTTTTGAGTGGGCGACCAGCCTAATGAAAGCTGAAGATCCCATTCTTCAGGATCCCCCAGCATTCAGTGATGCAATTATTAAAAGATATGGTTCCAAAGAAATTGGTTCAGGTTCCTCTAAGTCACCCGTCTTGTCTGCTGAGAGTCCACAAAATACTGTAAACTCGGCACAGGAGTCTCAGCCCGTTGTTGTGACTGCAGGATGTGCTTTTCTGACTACTTCTTCTAATAATAGTACTTTACCAGAAAGTTCAGCTCCCAAGGGTAAGAGACCTGTCTCTGATTTGAACGCAGCCTTGCTGGGTGGTACCATCAGTTCAGACAATGTTTGGGGAATTACCTTGGTCAGACCTAAAGAGCTTTGTAAAAAGAAGAAGAAGAAAAAGAAATAATTTTTTGACTCTTGCCTTGATAAAAAAAAAAAAAAAAAAAGATTTTTTTCCCCTTGTCTTGTGTCCAGTGGCCACCATCAAGGGGAGGGCACTGTTACAAGCTGTGGTTGCAGCTTGTTTCTGTTTTCGTGTCTGTTAGACCAATGTGTCAGGTTTTTTTTTGTATCCCTTGTTCTGGATAGTCTGAATTTTGGGGTCTTTTGACCCCTCCTCAAGGGGGGGGTACTGTTATGAGCCACGGCTGTGGCTCATTCCTGTTTTGCAGTTTTGTTCTGTATTTCATGTTATACTTCTGTTTATGTTCCCCGTGGGTGTCATGGGGTGCTCGGAGCTCACCCTTAAGGAGGGGATACTGTTATGAACCACAGGTAGTGGTTCATTCCTATTTTATGTTTATTTAGTTGTCTTGCATGCCAGGATTTCCCATTGCTCTGTTTTGGATTACTCTTGTCTGCTGCCGCTGGTGAGTCTGTGCAATTGCAGCTTGTTCCCATGTGTTCAGCCTCATCTGGCTGCTGATTGCATCTTGTCAGCTTAGTCGTGCAGCAGGCCAGCTGCAAGAGATAATTAATTAGGCCTCTCTGATATATGCTGGCTCACTGCAGTTAGCAGATGCTGATGATATTCCTTGGTTTGCAGTCTGCTTTAAGTTTGAGCTGGTTCCTGTCAGTCCCTGTGTGGATTCCTGTGTCAGTCCCTGTGTGGATTCCTGTGTCAGTCCCTGTGTTGATTCCTGTGTCAGTCCCTGTGTCTGATCCCGTGTCCTACCCTGAGTTCCAGTGGATTCTGCCTGTCCTCCAGTTCTGAAAGTCGGTGTCGGCAGCTTCCTGTTTGCCTATGTCAGTTGCAGAAAGTATCCAGTCCTGCTCAAGCCGGTTATTCCTGTCCTCAGTGGTCCTGTACTCAGAGATTTGTCATCTTTTCCTGGAGTCTGACTGAGCACCTTTAACATCCTGTGGTGTTCGTGAGTCACGGCGCAGCCGTGTGTTGCGGCTTGTCCGCTTACTGTTTATTATTTAGTATATTTGTGTCCTGGAGCTTTTGCGGAGGATTCCGCTCTCCCTGATCCACTCTGGTATCCAGCGGTGCTGGATAGGAGTAACGGATCAGTGGATCTTTGGTTGTCCTTTTCCCTGGCGGCTAGTCCGCACATACCTTTTGATTTAGTTAGTTAGCTTGTAACCCCTGGCCTGGTTGCTTAGTCAGAGGGCCCCTTGTTATCACCCTGTCTCGGATTTCCCTTTGTCTCCCATTAAGACCTGAGGGGGCATCGGGGTTGGGCAGACATAATCCGCCCTTCGAACGCGGCTGCCATGGGCTCAAGCAACCATAGTCTCGCAGGGGATTTCTGATAACACGGGCGAGACAACGGAGTTAGGGCGCCAGGGGTTACTAGGCTTTCCTGCTCCCACAACCAGCATATCTTCCCAGTACTCTGACCTCAGCCATACGATCTCCTCTGGTCTGGAGTACGGGAATCATAACAAACGGGTCCTTTTGGTCCGACAGTTCCTCTTTGTCCTTTAGGTCCGATGGGTCCTCTTGGTCCGACGGGTCCTCTTGTTCCGATGGGTCCTCTTGGTCCTCTTGGTCCAATGTGTCCTCTTCGTCATTTTGGTCCGATGGGTCCTCTTCATCCTCTTGGTCCGACGGGTCCTCTTCTTCCTCTTGGTCCGACGGGTCCTCTTTGTCCTTTTGGTCCGACGGGTCCTCTTCATCCGATGGGTCCTCTTGATCCGACATGTCCGTCGGGTCCTCTTGGTGCGACAGGTCCTTGTCGTCCTCTTGTTCTGATGGGTCCTCTTGTTCCAACGGTTCCTCTTGGTTCCGACTGGTCCTCTTCGTCCTCTTGCTCCGACGGGTCCTCTTGGTCTGATGGGTCCTCTTCGTCCTCTTGGTCCATCGGGTCCTCTTGGTCTGACGGGTCCTCTTTGTCCTCTTGGTCCGACGGATTCTCTTGGTCCGATGGGTCCTCTTGGTCCGACGGGTCCTCTTTGTCCTCTTGGTCCGATGGGTCTTCTTTGTCCTCTTGTTCCGACGGGTCCTGTTGGTTCTGACGGGTCCTCTTCGTTCTCTTGGTCTGACGGGTCCACTTCTTCCTCTTGGTCCGACGGGTCCTCTTGGTCTGATGGGTCCTCTTCATCCTCTTGGTCCGACGGGTCCTCTTCGTCCTTTTGGTCCAACGGGTCCTCTTGATCCGATGGGTCCTCTTGGTCCGACAGGTCCTCTTCATCCTCTTGTTCCGATAGGTTCTCTTGTTCTGACTGGTCCACTTGGTTCCGACGGGTCCTCTTCGTCCTCTTGGTCAGACGGGTCCTCTTCATCCTCATGGTCCGACGAGTCCTCCTTGTTCTCTTGGTCCGACAGGTTCTCTTTGTCCTCCTTGTCCTCTTGGTCCGGCGGGTCCTCTTGGTCCTCTTTGTCCTCTTGGTCCAACGGGGTCCTCTTCATCCTCTTAGTCCTCTGGGTCCCCTTCATCTTCTAGATTCTCTTAGTTTGATGGGTACTTTTTGTACTCTTGGTCCAACAGGTCCTCTTGGTCCTCTTTGCCCTCGTGGTCCGACGGGTCCTCTTTGTCCTCCTGGTCCAACGGGTCCTCTTGGTCCGACGGGTCCGCTTCATCCTCTTGGTCTCACGGCTCCTCCTCGTCCTCTTGGTCCGACGGTTGCTCTTGGTCTGATGGGTCCTCTTTGTCCTCCTCATCCTCTTGGTCTGATGGGTCCTCTTTGTCCTCCTCATCCTCTTGGTCTGATGGGTCCTCTTCGTCTTCTTGGCCTGACAGGTCCACTTCTTCCTCTTGGTCTGATAGATCCTCCTCATCCTCTTGGTCCAATGGTTGCTCTTGGTCTGACGGGTCCTCTTTGTTCTCTTGGTCCGACTGGTCCTCTTTTTCCGATAGGTCCTCTTCGTCTTCTTGACCTGACAGGTCCACTTCTTCCTCTTGGTCTGATGGATCCTCCTAGTCCTCTTGGTCCGACGGCTCCTCTTGGTCCGACGGGTCCTCCTCGTCCTCTTGGTCCTCTGGGTCCTCCTTGTCTTCCTCATCCTCTCGGTCCGACAGGTCCTCTTTGTCCCCCTCGTCTTCTTTGTCCGACGGGTCCTCTTTGTCCCCGTTGTCCTCTTGGTCCGACGGGTTCTCTTGGTCCAACTCGTCCTCTTGGTCCGACGGGTCCTTTTGGTCTGACGGTTCCTCTTTGTCCTTTAGGTCCGACGGGTCCTCTTGGTCTGACGGGTCCTCTTCGTCCTCTTGTTCCGATGGGTCCTCTTTTTCCGACTGGTCCTCTTGGTTCTGACTGGTCTTCTTCGTCCTCTTGGTCCGATGGGTCCTCTTGGTCCGAAGGGTCCTCTTGGTCCGACGGGTCCTCCTCGTCCTCTTGGTCCTCTGGGTCCTCCTCGTCCTCCTCATCCTCTTGGTCCGACGGGTCCTCTTTGTCCCCCTTGTCCTTTTTGTCCGACGGGTCCTCTTTGTCCGACGGGTCCTCTTGGTCCAACGGGTCCTTTTGGTCCGACAGTTCCTCTTTGTCCTTTAGGTCCGATGGGTCCTCTTGGTCTGACGGGTCCTCTTGTTCCGATGGGTCCTCTTGGTCCTCTTGGTCCAATGTGTCCTCTTTGTCCTTTTGGTCCGATGGGTCCTCTTCATCCTCTTGGTCCGACGGGTCCTCTTTGTCCTTTTGGTCCGACGGGTCCTCTTGATCCGATGGGTCCTCTTGATCCGACATGTCCGACGGGTCCTCTTAGTGCGACAGGTGCTTGTCGTCCTCTTGTTCTGATGGGTCCTCTTGTTCCAACGGTTCCTCTTGGTTCCGATGGGTCCTCTTCGTCCTCTTGCTCCGACGGGTCCTCTTGGTATGATGGGTCCTCTTCGTCCTCTTGGTCCATCGGGTCCTCTTGGTCCGACGGGTCCTCTTTGTCCTCTTGGTCCGACGAATTCTCTTGGTCCGATGGGTCCTCTTGGTCCGACGGGTCCTCTTTGTCCTCTTGGTCCGATGGGTCCTCTTTGTCCTCTTGTTCCGACGGGTCCTGTTGGTTCTGACGGGTCCTCTTCGTTCTCTTGGTCTGACGGGTCCACTTCTTCCTCTTGGTCCGACGGGTCCTCTTGGTCTGATGGGTCCTCTTCATCCTCTTGGTCCGACGGGTCCTCTTCGTCCTTTGGTCCAACGGGTCCTCTTGATCCGATGGGTCCTCTTGGTCCGACAGGTCCTCTTCATCCTCTTGTTCCGATAGGTTCTCTTGTTCTGACTGGTCCACTTGGTTCCGACGGGTCCTCTTTGTCCTCTTGGTCAGACGGGTCCTCTTCATCCTCATGGTCCGACGAGTCCTCCTCGTTCTCTTGGTTAGACAGGTTCTCTTTGTCCTCCTTGTCCTCTTGGTCCAGCGGGTCCTCTTGGTCCTCTTTGTCCTCTTGGTCCAACGGGGTCCTCTTCATCCTCTTAGTCCTCTGGGTCCCCTTCATCTTCTAGATTCTCTTAGTTTGATGGGTACTTTTTGTACTCTTGGTCCAACAGGTACTCTTGGTCCTCTTTGTCCTCGTGGTCCGACGGGTCCTCTTTGTCCTCCTGGTCCAACGGGTCCTCTTGGTCTCACGGCTCCTCCTCGTCCTCTTGGTCTGACGGTTGCTCTTGGTGTGATGGGTCCTCTTTGTCCTCCTCATCCTCTTGGTCTGATGGGTCCTCTTCGTCTTCTTGGCCTGACAGGTCCACTTCTTCCTCTTGGTCTGATAGATCCTCCTCATCCTCTTGGTCCAATGGTTGCTCTTGGTCTGACGGGTCCTCTTTGTTCTCTTGGTCCGACTGGTCCTCTTTTTCCGATAGGTCCTCTTCGGCTTCTTGACCTGACAGGTCCATTTCTTCCTCTTGGTCTGATGGATCCTCCTAGTCCTCTTGGTCCGACGGGTCCTCTTGGTCCGACGGGTCCTCCTCGTCCTCTTGGTCCTCTGGGTCCTCCTTGTCTTCCTCATCCTCTCGGACCGACAGGTCCTCTTTGTCCCCCTCGTCTTCTTTGTCCGACGGGTCCTCTTTGTCCCCTTTGTCCTCTTGGTCCGATGGGCCCTCTTGGTCCAACTCGTCCTCTTGGTCCGACGGGTCCTTTTGGTATGACGGTTCCTCTTTGTCATTTAGGTCCGACGGGTCCTCTTGGTCTGACGGGTCCTCTTCGTCCTCTTGTTCCGATGGGTCCTCTTTTTCCGACTGGTCCTCTTGGTTCTGACTGGTCTTCTTCGTCCTCTTGGTCCGATGGGTCCTCTTCGTCCTCTTGGTCCGATGGGTCCTCTTCGTCCTCTTGGTCCGACGGGTCCTCTTTGTCCTTTTGGTCCGACGGGTCCTCTTGATCCGACGGGTCCTCTTCGTCCGACGGGTCCTCTTCGTCCGACGGGTCCTCTTCGTCCTCTTGTTCTGATGGGTCCTCTTGTTCCAATGGGTCTTCTTGGTTCCGACGGGTCCTCTTCGTCCTCTTGCTCCGACGGGTCCTCTTGCTCCGACGGGTCCTCTTGGTCCTCTTGGTCCGACAGGTCCTCTTGGTCCTCTTCGTCCGACGGGTCCTCTTTGTCCTTCTGGTCCAACGGGTTCTCTTGGTCCGACGGGTCCTTCTCATCCTCTTGGTCAGACAGCTCATCCTCGTCCTCTTGGTCCGACGGTTGCTCTTGGTCTGATGGATCCTCTTTGTCCTCCTCATCCTTTTGGTCTGATGGGTCCTCTTCGTCTTCTTGGCCTGACAGGTCCACTTCTTCCTCTTGGTCCGACGGATCCTCCTCATCCTCTTGGTCCGACGGTTGCTCTTGGTCTGACGAGTCCTCTTGGTCTGACGGGTCCTTTTCGTTCTCTTGGTCCGCTGGTCCTCTTTTTACGATAGGTCCTCTTCGTCTTCTTGACCTGACAGGTCCACTTCTTCCTCTTGGTCCGACGGATCCTCCTAGTCCTCTTGGTCCGACGGGTCCTCCTCGTCCTCTTGGTCCTCTGTGTCCTCCTCGTCCTCCTCATCCTCTTGGTCCGACGGGTCCTCTTTGTCCCCTTGTCCTCTTTGTCCGACGGGTCCTCTTTGTCCGACGGGTCCTTTTGGTCCGACAGTTCCTCTTTGTCCTTTAGGTCCGATGGGTCCTCTTGGTCCGACGGGTCCTCTTCGTCCTCTTGCTCCGATGGGTCCTCTTTGTCCGATGGGTCCATTTCGTCCTCTTGGTCCGACGGATCCTCTTGGTCCGACGGGTCCTCTTCGTCCTCTTGGTCCGACGGGTTCTCTTGGTCCGATGGGTCCTCTTGGTCCGACGGGTCCTCTTGGTCCGACGGGTCCTCTTTGTCCTCTTGTTCCAACGGGTCCTGTTGGTTCTGACGGGTCCTCTTGGTCTGATGGGTCCTCTTGGTCCGATGGGTCCTTTTCATCCTCTTGGTCCGACGGGCCATCTTCATCCTTTTGGTCCGACGGGTCCTCCTTATCCGACGGGTCCTCTTGGTCCGACAGGTCCTCTTCGTCCTTTTGTTCCGATGGGTTCTCTTGTTCCGACTGGTCTACTTGGTTCCGACGGGTCCTCTTTGTCCTCTTGGTCCGACGGGTCCTCCTCGTCCTCTTGGTCCTCTGGGTCCTCCTCGTCCTCCTCATCCTCTTGGTCCGACGGGTCCTTTTGGTCCGACAGTTCCTCTTTGTCCTTTAGGTCCGATGGGTCCTCTTGGTCCGACGGGTCCTCTTCGTCCTCTTGTTCCGATGGGTCCTCTTGGTTCCGATGGGTCCTCTTCGTCCTCTTGGTCCGATGGGTCCTCTTCGTCCTCTTGGTCCGATGGGTCCTCTTCGTCCTCTTGGTCCGACGGGTCCTCTTCGTCCTCTTGGTCCGACGGGTCCTCTTTGTCCTTTTGGTCCGACGGGTCCTCTTGATCCAATGGGTCCGTTTGATCCGACGTGTTCGACGGGTCCTCTTGGTCTGACAGGTTCTCTTCGTCCTCTTGTTCTGATGGGTCCTCTTGTTCCAACGGGTGCTCTTGGTTCCGATGGGTCCTCTTCGTTCTCTTGCTCCGATGGGTCCTCTTTGTCCGATGGGTCCATTTCGTCCTCTTGGTCCGACGGGTCCTCTTCGTCCTCTTGGTCCGACGGGTCCTCTTCGTCCTCTTGGTCCGACGGGTTCTCTTGGTCCGATGGGTCCTCTTGGTCCGACGGGTCCTCTTGGTCCGACGGGTTCTCTTTGTCCTCTTGGTCCGACGGGTCCTCTTTGTCCTCTTGTTCCAATGGGTCCTGTTGGTTCTGACGGGTCCTCTTCGTCCTCTTGGTCTGATGGGTCCTCTTCATCCTCTTGGTCCGACGGGTCCTCTTGGTCCGATGGGTCCTCTTCATCCTCTTGGTCCGACGGGTTCTCTTTGTCCTTTTGGTCCGACGGGTCCTCTTGATCCGACGGGTCCTCTTGGTCCGACAGGTCCTCTTCGTCCTTTTTTTCGGATGGGTTCTCTTGTTCCGACTGGTCTACTTGGTTCCGACGGGTCCTCTTTGTCCTCTTGGTCTGACGGGTCCTCTTCATCCTCATGGTCCGACAAGTCCTCCTCATTCTCTTGGTCCGACAGGTTCTCTTTGTCCTCCTTGTCCTCTTGTACTGACGGGTCCTTTTGGTCCGACGGTTCCTCTTTGTCCTTTAGGTCCGACGGGTCCTCTTGGTCTGACGGGTCCTCTTCGTCCTCTTGTTCCGATGGGTCCTCTTTTTCCGACTGGTCCTCTTGGTTCTGACTGGTCCTCTTCATCCTCTTGGTCCGATGGGTCCTCTTCGTCCTCTTGGTCCGATGGGTCCTCTTCGTCCTCTTGGTCCGACGGGTCCTCTTCGTCCTCTTGGTCCGACGGGTCCTCTTTGTCCTTTTGGTCCGACGGGTCCTCTTGATCCGACGGGTCCTCTTGGTCCGACGGGTCCTCTTGGTCCGACGGGTCCTCTTCGTCCTCTTGTTCTGATGGTCCTCTTGTTCTGATGGGTCTTCTTGGTTCCGACGGGTCCTCTTCGTCCTCTTGCTCCGACGGATCCTCTTGGTCCGACGGGTCCTCTTAGTCCGACAGGTCCTCTTCGTCCGACGGGTCCTCTTTGTTCTTCTGGTCCAACGGGTTCTCTTGGTCCGACGGGTCCTCCTCATCCTCTTGGTCAGACAGCTCATCCTCGTCCTCTTGGTCCGACAGTTCCTCTTGGTTTGATGGGTCCTCTTTGTCCTCCTCATCCTTTTGGTCTGATGGGTCCTCTTCGTCTTCTTGGCCTGACAGGTCCACTTCTTTCTCTTGGTCCGACGGATCCTCCTCATCCTCTTGGTCCGACGGTTGCTCTTGGTCTGACGGGTCCTCTTGGTCTGACTGGTCCTTTTCGTTCTCTTGGTCCGCTGGTCCTCTTTTTACGATAGGTCCTCTTCGTCTTCTTGACCTGACAGGTCCACTTCTTCCTCTTGGTCCGACGGATCCTCCTAGTCCTCTTGGTCCAACGGGTCCTCCTCGTCCTCTTGGTCCTCTGGGTCCTCCTCGTCCTCCTCATCCTCTTGGTCCGACGGGTCCTCTTTGTCCCCTTGTCCTCTTTGTCCGACGGGTCCTCTTTGTCCGACGGGTCCTTTTGGTCCGACAGTTCCTCTTTGTCCTTTAGGTCCGATGGGTCCTCTTGGTCCGACAGGTCCTCTTCGTACTCTTGTTCCGATGTGTCCTCTTGGTTCCGATGTGTCCTCTTCGTCCTCTTGGTCCGATGGGTCCTCTTCGTCCTCTTGGTCCGACGGGTCCTCTTTGTCCTTTTTGTCCGACGGGTCCTCTTGATCCGATTGGTCCTCTTGATCCGACGTGTCCGACGGGTCCTCTTGGTCTGACAGGTTCTCTTCGTCCTCTTGTTCTGATGGGTCCTCTTGTTCCAACGGGTCCTCTTGGTTCCGATGGGTCCTCTTCGTTCTCTTGCTCCGATGGGTCCTCTTTGTCCGATGGGTCCATTTCATCCTCTTGGTCCGACGGATCCTCTTGGTCCGACGGGTCCTCTTCGTCCGACGGGTTCTCTTGGTCCGATGGGTCCTCTTGGTCCGACGGGGCCTCTTGGTCCGACAGATCCTCTTTGTCCTCTTGGTCCGACGGGTCCTCTTTGTCCTCTTGTTCCAACGGGTCCTGTTGGTTCTGACGGGTCCTCTTCATCCTCTTGGTCTGATGGGTCCTCTTCATCCTATTTGTCCGACGGGTCCTCTTGGTCCGATGTGTCCTCTTCATCCTCTTGGTCCGACGGGTCCTCTTCATCCTTTTGGTCCGACGGGTCCTCTTGATCCGACGGGTCCTCTTGGTCCGACAGGTCCTCTTCGTCCTTTTGTTCCGATGGGTTCTCTTGTTCCGACTGGTCCACTTGGTTCCGACGGGTCCTCTTCGTCCTCTTGGTCTGACGGGTCCTCTTCATCCTCATGGTCCGACGAGTCCTCCTCATTCTCTTGGTCCGACAGGTTCTCTTTGTCCTCCTTGTCCTCTTGTTCTGATGGGTCCTCTTGGTCCTCTTTGTCCTCTTGGTCCAACAGGGTCCTCTTCATCCTCTTAGTCCTCTGGGTCCCCTTCGTCTTCTAGATTCTCTTAGTTCGACTGGTACTCTTCGTACTCTTGGTCCGACGGGTTCTCTTGGTCCTCTTGGTCTGACGGGTCCTCTTTGTCCTCCTGGTCCAACGGGTCCTCTTGGTCCGACAGGTCCTCCTCATCCTCTTGGTCTGACGGCTCCTCCTCGTCCTCTTGGTCTGACGGTTGCTCTTGGTCTGATGGGTCCTCTTTGTCCTCCTCATCCTCTTGGTCTGATGGGTCCTCTTCATCTTCTTGGCCTGACAGGTCCACTTCTTCCTCTTGGTCTGACGGATACTCCTCATCCTCTTGGTCCGATGGTTGCTCTTGGTCTGATGGGTCCTCTTGGTCTGACGGGTCCTCTTTGTTCTCTTGATCCGACTGGTCCTCTTTTTCCGATAGGTCCTCTTCGTCTTCTTGACCTGACAGGTCCACTTCTTCCTCTTGGTCTGATGGATCCTCCTAGTCCTCTTGGTCCGACGGGTCCTCTTGGTCCGACGGGTCCTCCTCGTCCTCTTGGTCCTCTGGGTCCTCCTCGTCCTCTTGTTCTGACGGGTCCTCTTTGTCCCCCTCGTCTTCTTTGTCCGATGGGTCCTCTTTGTCCCTGTCGTCCTCTTGGTCCAACTCGTCCTCTTGGTCCGACAGGTCCTCTTGGTCCGACGGGTCCTTTTGGTCCGACGGTTCCTCTTTGTCCTTTAAGTCCGATGGGTCCTCTTGGTCTGATGGGTCCTCTTCGTCCTCTTGTTCCGATGGGTCCTCTTTTTCCGACTGGTCCTCTTGGCTCTGACGGGTCCTCTTGCTCCGATGGGTCCTCTTCATCCTCTTGGTCCGATGGGTCCTCTTCGTCCTCTTGGTCCGATGGGTCCTCTTCGTCCTCTTGGTCCGACGGGTCCTCTTTGTCCTTTTGGTCCGACGGGTCCTCTTGATCCAACGGGTCCTCTTGGTCCGACGGGTCCTCTTCGTCCTCTTGTTCTTATGGGTCCTCTTGTTCCGATGGGTCCTCTTGTTTCCGACGGGTCCTCTTCGTCCTCTTGCTCCGACGGGTCCTCTTGGTTCAATGGGTCATCTTGGTCTGACGGGTCATCTTGGTCCGAAGGGTCCTCTTCGTCCTCTTGGTCCAACAGGTTCTCTTGGTCCGATGGGTCCTCTTTGTCCGATGGGTCCTCTTTGTCCTCTTGGTCCGACGGGTCCTCTTTGTCCTCTTGTTCCGACGGGTCCTCTTGGTTTTGACGGGTCCTCTTTGTCCTCTTGGTCTGACGGGTCCTCTTCATCCTCTTGGTCCGACTGGTCCTCTTCGTCCTTTTGGTCTGAGGGGTCCTCTTGATCCGATGGGTCCTCTTGTTCCAAAAGGTCCTCTTCGTCCTCTTGTTCTGATGGATTCTCTTGTTCCGACTGGTCCACTTGGTTCCGACAGGTCCTCTTCGTCCTCTTGGTCTGATGGGTCCTCTTCGTCCTCTTGGTCCGACGGATCCTCTTCATCCTCTTGGTCCGATGTGTCCTCTTGGTCCAACGGTTCCTCTTCGTCCTCTAGGTCCGATGGGTCATTTTGGTTCAACAGGTCCTCTTGGTCCGACAGGTCCTCTTCGTCCTCTTGGTCCGACGGGTCCTCTTGGTCCTTTTGGTCTGACGGGTCCTCTAGGTCCTCTTGGTCCGACGGGTCCGATGGGTCCTCTTTGTCCTCTTAGTCTGACGGGTCCTCTTTGTCCTATTGGTCTGACGGGTCCTCTTGGTCCGATGGGTCCTCTTTGTCCTCTTGGTCCGATGGGTCCTCTTTGTCCTCTTGGTCTGACGGGTCCTCTTCGTCCTCTTGGTCCGACGGTTCCTCTTCATCCTCTTGGTCTGACGGGTCCTCTTCATCCTCTTGGTCCGACGGGTCCTCTTCATCCTCTTGGTCCGACGGATCCTCTTGGTCCGACGGGTCCTCTTGGTCCGATGGGTCCTCTTCGTCCTCTTGGTCCGATGGGTCCTCTTGGTCCGAAGGGTCCTCTTCGTCCTCTTGGTCTGATGGGTCCTCTTGGTCCGATGGGTCCTCTTGGTCTGACGGGTCCTCTTTGTCCTCTTGGTCTGACGGGTCCTCTTTGTCCTCTTGGTCTGACGGGTCCTCATTGTCCTCTTGGTCCAATGGGTCCTCTTGGTCCTCTTCATCTTCTTGGTCCTCTGGGTCTGACGGGTCCTCTGGGTCTGACGGGTCCTCTGGGTCCGACGGGTCCTCTTTGTCCTCTTGGTACGATGGATCCTCTTCATCCTCTTAGTCCTCTTGGTCCGACGGGTCCTCTTTGTCCTCTTGGTCCGACGGGTCCTCTTGGTCTAATGGGTCCTCTTCGTCCTCTTGGTCGGACGGGTCCTCTTGGTCCAACAGGTCCTCTTGGTTTGATGGGTCCTCTTGGTCCGATGGGTCCTCTTGGTCCGAAGGGTCCTCTTGGTCTGACGGGTCCTCTTGGTCCGACGGGTCCTCTTGGTCCGACGGGTCCTCTTGGTCCGACGGGTCCTCTTCATCCTCTTAGTCCTCTGGGTCCTCTTGGTCCGACGGGTCCTCTTGGTCCGACGGGTCCTCTTAGTCCGACGGGTCCTCTTGGTCCGACGGGTCCTCTTTGTCCTCTTGGTCTGATGGGTCTTCTTGGTCTGACGGGTCCTCTTGGTCCGGCAGGTCCTCTTTGTCCTCTTGGTCCAGTGGGTTCTCTTTGTCCTCTTGGTCCGGCGGGTCCTCTTTGTCCTCTTGGTCCGGTGGGTCCTCTTGTCCTCTTGGTCCGGCGGGTCCTCTTGGTCCGACGGGTCCTCTTCATCCTCTTGGTCCAATGGGTCCTCTGACAACTGGCATCCTGTCTGCCACTGCAGTGCCACTCCTAGATGGGCCACAACTTTGTGCCGCCCACCGGTGTTGCTTAGCTTAGTCATCCAGCTACCTTGGTGCAACCTTTTGGCCCAAAAACAATATTGTGAGGTGTGAGATGTTCAGAATAGACTGGAAATGAGTGGAAATTAATGTTATTGAGGTTAATAATACTGTAAGATTTTTTTTTAAAAATCTGTAATTTTAGCGGTTTTCAAAAAAAAAAATCCAGATCTAAAACCAAAACCAAAATCTGAAAGGGTGGTTTTGGCAAAACCAATCCAGATCCAAAACACGATCGGAGATTCAGATTCAAAACCAAAACAGACAAGCACACATGTCTAATTCCAATGTGTTTATGCCATTCAAAATTGAACTTTAAATGTTTACTATTTCCATTTGAAATCCAAAGTGCTTTTTTCATGTTCAGTTCGATAGTTGAATATGTTTTTTGTATTCATCTATGATTTAATACAGTTCTGGTGTATTAGACACATGTCATGATCACCAAACATACTGCTCTGGTATTTGAACTTTTATGGCACATCATGCTCGGTGCTGTTACGAGCCTCCACTGTGGCGCATCTCTCTGATGGGTCCTGGTTGTTGCTAAGTGGCCAGGATGTTGCGTCATTGCTGGCTCCTGATAAGCTGTTCTCCACTGGTCACTAGGCGTCCCAGATGCCAGGCGTCTGTCGGGACAGATGGGATTGCTTCTTGACAGCAGGCATATGTGTAAACATGCAGTGTCCAGGTGTTCTTTAAGGGTCCTCTCTCCCCTGACACTGCTGATTTGGTGAAAGATCTCTTATAAGTCTATCACTCCTGTTATGCCCTGCTGGTTATAGCTTGTATCTACCTGTATAAGTTGCTAGTCTGCCGACCATGCCTGTCCTGTGGATACTCTGCTGGATTTATTGCCTGTTCGTGTCCCAAGTCCTTGACCTGTCTGTGTCCACCGCCAGTTCTAGTGTGTTTAACCCTTTGCCTGCCATTCCAGTGTGCCCTCTCTCAGCCTACAGAGATATATCAACTGCACTGTGTCCACATTCCATGTGTTCAGTGCCTGCAAATCATCTGCACAGTATTCAGAATTTATTCCGCAGTACCTCATCTGCCCTTAAGATCCTGACCCAGATCTGACCTTACCCTCCATGCTCCTATGAGTGAACCCCAGTCCATTTGTTATGGTCTCTAGTCTATTGTGTGAGCCCCTACTGCTAGAGGTTTAAGTCCACATGGCAACCTAAGTAACAGTGTATGTGTTGTGTACTAAGGGAACAGCTGGGGGGCTGTTTTTGGCAGTAGACCCTCTCACTGGCTCTAGGGGTCTCACACAAATACTGTAGCACTAACGTTACTTACAGCTGCACTCTACATTCTGGTCTATTTCACTATTGAAAAAGTCATATTAGATGCCATGTAACAGTAATTATTATAAAAGAAAGAAAAAATACAATCTCAAGTGCATCAAATGATATTTTCCAGCCTAAAAAACCTACAGTAAGACACATTACTAAAATACAATCACATACCTCCCAACTGTCCCGATTTCAGCAGGACAGTCCCGCTAATTGGACATTGTTCTGCTGTCCATCCTGCGGGTCACAGTGTCCCGCGGGGGTGGGGGGATTGGGGGGGTTTAGTTGAGAGATCCTGTGATCACCGCTGCTCTGCTTTGCAAAGCAGCCGGTGATCACACTGAATAGATGGCATCTATCAGCGCAAGGAGGGGAGCCGGGGCCTGTCCAGCAGCTCATGGAGCGCTGGACATGCCCCCAAAATGACAAAAATGGGGGTTGCGGCAATAGGCCATGCCCCCTTTCCGCAAGACTCCGTCTCTTTCCTTGAAGCTCTGCCTCCTTTTAGCTGACTCCAAACAGGCAGAAGTTGGGAGGTATGCAATCATAATAAAATCTTTACTATTTATTTGCAGTGACGTGCAGGGAGGTAAATGCGTGGGGAGCCACTGGCTAAACTCAGCAGCAGCACATGTATATACACAGCAATGGGGAAGTTATTTCCCGGAACAGCCAGAGGTGACATGTTTCCTAGTAGGTATGACAAGAGGTGTTGTGCTACTGCTAGGGGCCTTAGTCAGCATTGTTTCAGTTTTGCTAAAACAGCTAAACTGCAACTTCTATCACTCCCATGCTGGAGGCCGCCCAGCACAGGTCAAGGCCACCCCGCATGCTAATGGCGGGCAGCGATGCGATCTCAATTCAATTGTGAATGCATCTCTGAATAAGTGAAGCCTCCCTGCCTCTACATGGCTGCAAAGGCAGTCAGGCCACCGCCATTTTACACATCACAGCAGCCCCGTGGGATGTCATGCGCCCACCCCTGCAATGCCGCTTCGCCACCCCCTGTGAATGCATTGTCCGGCCTGCGCGGTATGGTACCTGAGCGTGCGCCATATGTGCACCAAAAAGTGGCCAGATGCGATCACATGACACCAACAGTACACACCTATAACGGAGACATAAACATGGTCTGTGCCTGCAGTCAACCCTTCTTAGGATATTTAATAATAAAGGAACCACTCTGTCGAATGTATCCCAAGGGGTAGCTGCATAATACTGGATTGATACCACCCCAAATGCAGCTGCAGTATGTAGTCAGGATCCCGGTGGTCAGAAGCCTGATGGTCAGTATACTGATGCCAGGATCCCGACTGCCAGAATGCCGGTAGCGCCAACACAGATATTCCCACTCATGGGTGTCCATAACACGAGTGGAAATAGACTCACCGAGGCCGCAGCACGTTGCGCTCACCCCCCTGCCAGCATTCTGGTGGTCGGGATCCCGGCGTCGGTATTGTGACTGCCGGGATCCCTTACCCGCCCTGTCGCTGCCAGGCAAATGTCCTCATTGACTGCACAGAGGTAATTCCCCAGCTGCTATTCACACTCTCCATAACTAGCACAGCTAGTGCTACAGAATTGGAGGCCCTGTACTCACCTGGCAGCGGCACACTATGGGGGTGATTCAGACCTGATTGCTGAGCTGCTAACTTTGTTGTCCTACGATCAGATAGTCGCCGCCTCCTGGGGGAGTGTAAATTTGCTGTGTAAGTGTGTGATCCTATGAGAACACAGAGCTGCAAAAATTCAGTGTGTGCAGTCTCTGCGCAGCACAGGACTTACTCGTTCAGTGCGATGAGAACGGGCTGATTGGGTTGAGAGCTGAAGTCACACATCCTCCCTGAAAACGCTTGGGAATGCCTGCATTTTTCCGGACACTCCCAGTAAATGGTCAGTTGCCACCCACAAACGGCCTCTTCCTGTCCATCACCTTGCGAACGCCCATGCGATCGGATTTTACGCACCATCCCATCACTGACCAGCGATGCCTGTTGTTGTCTGACACATGTGCGCATTGTGGTGCATGCGCAGTTAGGACCTGATTGCCCGCTGTGTGAAAACGCACAGCAGCGATTAGGTCTGAATGACCCGCTATGTCTGCAACCTGAGCCAGCAGGTCCACCACTTTGCCCTTCTCTTCATTGCTCCACTGAGTGCCCAGCACTCTGCTGTCCACAAGCACAAGAGTGCAAGCAGAGGGACACCTGCAGCTGCAGGGAGCGGTCAGCGGCTGGAGAGAGGGTCACCTTTGCAGGTTCAGAAGCTAGGGCAGTCAAGCATCTGTAAGTCTGGCTGAACTGGAAGTAAGGAGCTGCAGAAGCTCCGTGGTTGAGCTGCGCCCGCAGGCAGGAGAGGCAGGTTACACAATGCCATGCTCCCACCTGAAGGACTGCTGGTCATGTCGGCACTCTGATAATTTGTGTCACCGACTGCAGGATTCAGGGTAGTAAGAAGGGGCAGATTGGGAACTAAAAGTATCCCTGGAATTTTTTAGGGAAGTGGCCTTAAGTGTGTGGCACCTGGCAAGGGTGATGGGGAGACACAGTAGGTGATGTCAGGGATAGACAGAGGGTGACAGGGAGAAGAGACGGAGAGGGGCAGTGGGAGATGTGGAGAGTATGACAAGCAGTGGGTGACAGTGTAAAACAATAGGGAGAGGCCGTAGATGACAGGGAGAGACAGTCAGTGTTTGGGAGAGGCAGAGGGTGATGTCTCTGAGACAGAGTTTTGGGGAGAGATAGTTGGAGACAATGAGGCAGAGAGTGACAGGAGAGTGTGGCGGGGAGATGCAATGGGTGATACCAGGGAGAGGTGATAGGGACAATGACAGATATACATACATATGATACAGCAATACATATAGTGATATACATGACAGTCAGACTACATGGAGAATATAAGTTATATACATGGGGCAATGGGCTGTATGGGGGGTGCATTGCGATGGGAGGACACTGGGCTGGATCGGAGAGGGGGCAGTGAGATGGTGATTGGAGGGGGGGACAGACTAGGCTGGGGAAGGGGGACTCTGAACTGAATGGGTGGACACTGTGACTGGACTGGCTGGGGGTTTCTAGGAGCAGGGGTAGTGAGATGGCTGAAGTGGGCTGGTAGTGGATGGAAGGGAGGGAGACACAAGGATGGGGGAGTTAGTAATGGTGGGGGACAGGAACACTGGACTGAGCACTGACCTGGTGTTGTTGCTGGTGTCCCATCCCTGGCATGCCTGGTCCCGCATGCTAGCTCAGCCTAGCTGCAGCACCACGCTCTCACACAGCAGCCCCTCAGAGATGCCTGGCAGTGCTGTTCAGTCTGGCCCTTTTCAGTGGGAGCCTGAGGAAAAGAGACTCTGTTGTGCCCAGCCCCGGCATCTGTCTCATGCAGCCTCCATCAGCGAGATGCTGACCTGTGAGGACAGTAGGCTGGGCCTCTCTCCGGCTCTGACTCCGTGGCCGGCTCCCGATCAGCGCTGGCTTATGCATGACGGATGACTCTTCAGCAGCCCCCACCCGGACTGGCCTCCAGGGGAATCTCCCGGTAAAGTCTACTCCTGCCAATCCACCCCTGGTAAGAGTAATCTATGTACTAAAGATGCATCCGGGCGGGGCGGGGGGCATCTGACTAATAACACAGGCCTCTCACAGCTTACTGTTCAGTGGCACAGATCAAATAATAGGTCCGACACAACATCCTGCACAATAAAGTAGGCTCGATACAGAAAACAAAACCAATACTTAATCAGGCCCAATAAAACAAAAGCCCAGAAATGGAGCCCAATAACAAAATAATGAAGTAGATACATTTAGTGTCAGATGTTTCGATAATGATACTTTGTATCCACTTAATCCAGCAGGTTGTTGTGAGACAAACTGGTTATTAGTAGCAGAAACCCTCAGGCAGTAGAACAGCATGTGTTCCTATGCAGTTTTATCAAACATAAGTCATTTTCAATGCAAATTCCAGTCTCCCAGTAGTGAATAAGCAGCAGCATCTGTTCTAACACTGTATTATGGAGGTAATTGTTGTGGTGTTCCAGCATTAATCAAGCCCTAATAAATATCCTCTTACAATGTGTAACCAGGGCTGCCATCAGAAAATCAAATCTGGGGCCCGGGACACACAAAACAGGCAGCCCCCCCCCCAAAAAAAAAATAAAAAAAAAATAAATAATAAAATAATTAATAAAATAAAATAAAAATTATATTATATATTGTAACAGGAGACTTGGTAGAATGTGCTCTGCTACAAAAATCCACCGACGACCGACTCCAGGCTTGTGTAAAAACAACAAATACCTTTTATTCAGGTAGCTCAAAAACAAAGATATACGTAAAAGAAAGATCACTGTCTTTAGTATAAACAACCAGGGAGGTTAGGCCCTGCCTCACTCCCTATTACTTAATAAGGAACCCTTCTGGTCCCTGCATCCTGACACTAGTGGCCCAGCCCTCTGGATCCCACTGTCACTAGCAGGCCTATCACCTGGACACTAAGTGCCTTCAGGAGCCCTGACTCATAGGAGAGACTCTGCTTTAAACCCAGCACCCAGGTGCTGCCTGATGAAGCAGCTTCTTGGGCTAAGAAGCCTATAAGACCTGGTCTGGGCCAAATGGATGGGAACCCGGTCCATCCACACTTCCCATCCACCCCCTGGACCATGTGTGTAGCTTACAGGTGGCAAAGTACCTCTCCTGCCACAATATATATATATATATATATATATAAAAACTTGAATATATATATATATATATATATTTACACACACTACACTTTCTCTCTCCCATTCACTCTCCCTCAACTTACCTATCACAGGCTGATCACAGCTGTAGCAGATGTGGTAGCAGCCTAGTCCTGTGTATATCCACCCCCTCGATTTCGTGTAGCTCCGCCCCCTTTTCATGATCGAGATCTGGTACTGTCACAGGAGGGGGAGAGTACGCTGCAAGCTTCTATTGTAAACGTCCCTCTAAAAATGGCCGCCGCCTCAGAGAAGACAGTTTTTAAAGATACTAGAGGAGCCTCCTCTAGTATCTTTAATAACTGTCTCCTCTGAGGCGGCGGCCATTTTTGGAGGGACGTTTACAATAGAAGCTTGCAGCGTCCTCTCCTGTGACAGTGCCAGGATTCTGTCATGAAAAGTGGGTGGAGCATCGTACGGGCGGGCAGCGGCATGAGCGGCCCGGGCCCCCTCCTCTCTGTTAGGAGGCAGGACCTGGGACAGCTGTACCCACAGCACCCCCTGATGGCGCACCTGTGTGTAACCATCGATGGTATAGCAGATGTAAGGTTCATATGAGTAGCCTATATGGGCTATATTAACCATCCTCGGATACCGCAGTACATAAAATGGCACTCTCTTCTTGTGCAATTGCGTAGCCATGGTGTTTGAACTCGGTGTTTCTGAATATCCCGGCAATAGGTTAAAGTGGGGAAAGTAAAAGCTGCTGGGACAACTTCTAGCTACTGCAATCAGCTGAGACAGAACTTGAGGGAACTACTTGGGCTGTCAGCTGACGTTAAGGCGTTTCTTCTCCAAGGCATGGGGGAATTCCTTAAGACAATAACACAGGACTGACGCTAAATCCAGCACAGAACACAGGCCAGCATTAAATCCTGCCCAGCGGCATAGGCTCAGAACTATTTTGCCAGTAGTCTATGTACCAAAGATGCATCCGGCCCGGGATGTGAGGGGGGCATCTGACTCTTTTCTCATCCATTCAGCCCACCGCCTGCTGCTGTCCAATGATTGACAGTGGTGTGTCTTGATGTGGGCTGAAGACACAGCCCCCTGTCAATGAGGCAGTTGTGCTGGTGCTGCATTTCATTTGTTTTTCAATTCGCTTTTCCAGGCCGCGACTTGGTCCCGCCCCCTGCCTGCCCCCCCACTTTAGGCACTTTATTATTGTCAGTCAGAGGCAGCGCTCTCGCTGCCTCCCATAGAGATTTGGCTGCATTCTCAGGTTAAAAATGATTAAAATAATACAAAGTAGAACCTATGTTATAAGTATCTTCTTTGTATTATTTTAATCAGTACGACAGGGGAGGCACTACCTCCCCTGACTACACATACCTGTTTATTTGTTATAGCAGTTTAAGGGGGCAACTTATCTAATCTTGGAGAGAGATAAAGTAGTTAAAGATAACATAACAACAATCAGCTATTTAGGCTGTGCTAGAAAAATGACAGTAGCTGATTAGCTGGTACTATATCTTTCTCCAACATTTCATAAGTTTCTTCCTTAGTGTTTAATTTAGTTTAAAAAAAAAATTAGAATTTTAAAAATATATATGGAGGAGTACATATATTTATGTACTCCTCCATGAAAAATGGCATTGATAGATATAAAAAAATGTACTATAGAACTTCATATTTTCCATTATTTGGCAGTGTAAAGGTTATCAGACTAGAGACTAGATATCTCTAATCATTTTAATACAAAAGGCAGAGTGACCAAGTTGTAAGAGCACTACACTGGAGATATGAAAGGTGATCATTTCTCGAAGTCACATAATATGGTGAGTAAGGTTAATGGAAATTATTATTACCACAATGATGAGACTCAATGTGATCCGTGCTGTCAAGAACGTTGTTACTAACCTCTAGTAATTGATTCTGCCAGTGGATTATCCGAAAGCTGCTGAGACAAGCATTAGGCCTGCATGCATGGTGACCAATTTTTCATCTTAAACAAGGTTACAGAAAGGGACTTGGCCACATGAGAAATAAAGAGCAAATTGGTTTCCATATGTTTCATTGCTTTACTTTGTAAGAAAGTATAACAGCAACAAATGTGCATTTTCTGCAGTATGATCTAAAATAAAAACAAAGGGCCTGATTCAGTATGGAACGCACCTGCATTGCGTTCGTATGCTGAAGCCCTTTTACAGTGTGCGCACGCCCAGAAGCAACACTGCACGTGTGCACACAGTAAGATGCAACGGCATCTCACATATGTGAACGCCTCTGCCCGATTCACAGGCAGAGGCGTTTGCTTGGCGGGAGGGGGCGTCGTGTCTGCGCTTTGGTGGTGTCATTGCGGCTTTGGGAGGGGGCGTAGTCCAGACAATGCAGGCATGCCCAGAACGTTTGCAGGGCGGGCCGCGGCAGCTGCGTGACATCAAATACAGCCGCTGCAACCCAAAAGATGACAGAGGGTTACCCTTAGCATTATAGCGCAGGGAAAGGGGGGGGGGGGGTGCCCGGCTTATGGGGTGGACTTGCCCTGTGCTGGGTGTCCCCTCGCATGCTAGTGTAAATGCTGAATTGGGCCCAAATGCTCATCCGCATGTTACTATCTGCTTACTAATAGAAAAATGTACACACAATATATGTATATTAAAGGCGAACAAGTAAAATTGGTCGCTATTTTTTTGTATGTAGGTAAATTAATTACGTCTGAGACTTTAGCATATTGTTAAAAACCGCCTCAACCAGCAACCCCTACTGACAGAATAAAGGAGGTATCAGAAGAGGCATGGTCAGGGTCAGACTGGGCTTGCAGGTACATCCCCAGTGGGTCCTGCCGCTTCAGAGTTCTCCCTCCCACTACCAATCTGTGTGTGATGGGGGGGCATGCAGGGACGGGGTGAGCTAGCCCCTATAAGACTACTTGGGAAGAAACAGCTGGGTCACCAGTGTTTTAAAAAAGAAATATTCTAATAGAGTGCTGATGCTCACCCGCTCTCCACACTGGGTAGTTTCCTAGTCTGATGCAGGAAATCCTCTGCAGTGTCTGCTGTGCTGCAATTGATTAATGGGTACATCACATACACCTACACTGCTGGTAATGGAGGAAGCTTAAGGTGTCAGGATGCTACTGTAAAGGAGACTGCAGGGCACCTGAGCACTTAGGGAAAAGATAAAGACACAGAGAATGGGCCAGTGTGTTTATCAATGTGTGTGAGAGTCCGTGCCAGTGTGAGAGGCACAGTCAGAGGCGGATTGGCCATAGGGCTCCCAGGGAAGATTCCCGGTGGGCCGACGCACCCGCGGGGCCTGTTTTGTTTGAGGACATGTGGTCCTATTTATAGACATAATGAATAAGATGCTAAATAATTTGCATATATGAAAATTACTTTGCCACTTAGCCTGTGATTGTAGATGATCTAGTGTATGCTCTGTCTGCCTGCTTGGCTGACATATAATTGGCTGACATATAAGATTGAGTGAATAGTGATTGGGATACGGTTGGTGTAATAAGCAAGAAAATATCTTTCTAAAGAATTATATAGTTTCCTAAATTCTAAAGGTGTATCATATAATGTGCTCATAATATTTAATTTTATTTCCTTTTAACTTCCCCCTTGATGCTAGACATGCCCACTATCTGGAAAGTCTTGGGGAGAGGGTGCTGCTGCCATGGCCCATGGCTAGACCTTACACCTCTGGTGCTGCCCATGTGGGGCCACTAGTACAAATTTTTCCAGGGCCGCTTTTTGTTCCCAATCCGCCCATGGGCACAGTAGTGTGTCAGTGTGAGAGTCACAGAGTGCGTCAGGGTGTGAGAGACACGATATGTATGAGGCACATAGTGTACATAAAAATGTATGTGAGAGAAGTACAGAATGTGCTTCAGCATGTATGTGAGTTTCACCAAGTGTGTATCAGTGTGGGAGACACAGGTTGCAGATTTGTATGTGCGGGAGGCACATGCTGTGTGTCAGACTGGGGCAGATATACTAAGCCTTGGAGAGTGATAAAGTGGAGAGAGAGAGAAACCACCAAGCAATCAGACTCTAACTGCCATTTTTTAAAAACACAGTGTGTGTGTGTGTGTGTGTGTGTGTGTGTGTGTGTGTGTGTGTGTGTGTGTGTGTGTGTGTGTGTGTGTGTGTGTGTGTGTGTGGCTGATTCTGAGCCAGATGAAAAGGCACAGTGCCTTTGTAAATCAGGCTTCCACGTCATCACACAAACACAGCGTTTGTGTGATGACGTGGAAGTCTGATTTACTAAGTTATGCTAATAGCAAGTTTCCATAGGGTAAATACGAAACTGCTCAGCTTCAAGCGGGAGGCCAGGCCACTCCACCAATAGTTTTTCCATCCACAGCCGAAGCTGGATTATTTATATTGACACTTGCACTAGCCCCTTGGGAGGTGCAAGAAATCCATCAGAAATAGGCTTCCATTCCTCAGACTAGTGGTTAAAGTGACCTGGAATGGGGTGGAACTGCGTTCCATCAGTTCCATTTTGGAGACTGAACCAGTTCTGCCTTATCCGGCTCTCCTAACGCAGAATATCTGGCCAGAGCCCAAGTAGATGCCGGACGCCTGCTGAGATTTTGTTACCAGCGAGCGCCCGGCTCCTTACCGACAACAGCAGCCAGAGGCAGGAGTTCACTCCTGAGCTCCGGCTTACAGCTCCTGAGTCCTGCAGCGTGTACTATGGGAGAGACGTCATGACGTCTCTCCATAGTTCTGAGGAGAAGGCAACCAGAGCAGATGGACAGCAGCGGTCGGACGCAGGAGTGGGGCTTAAAGTGAGTATTGAGGTGGGGGGGTTGTGTGTAAGGGGCACTACTAAAGGGGCATCAATACTGGGGCAATACTACATGGAGCATTACTAGGGACACTACTACAGGGGGCATTACTAGGGGCACTACTACAGGGGGCACTACTAATGGTGGCATTACCACTGGGGGCACTACTACAGGGAACATTACCAAAGGGGCATTAATACTGGGGGCACTACTACTAGGGGCACTACTGAAGGCATTACTACTGGGGGCACTACTAATGGGGGCAATACTACAGGGGACATTACCACTGAGGGCACAACTACAGGGGGTATTACTAGGGATACTACTACAGGGGACATTACTACTGAGGGGCACTATTAATCAAGGCAATACTACAGGGGGTATCCCACTGGGGACACTACTACAGGAGTCATTACTACTGGGGGCACTATACAGGAGGCATTACTACTAGGGTCACTATTAATGGGGGCACTGCTTAAGGGTCATCTCTCCTGGGGGCATAAGTGGCACTGCATAAGGGGAACCACTACTATGGTCTCTCCATAAGGGGCATTACCACTGTGGACATTACATAAGGGGCACTACAGTGGGCATTGTATAAGGGGCACTACTGCTATGGGCGTTATATGTATTAGTGGCACTACTACTGTGTGCATTGTGTATAAGGGGCACTAATGTGGGCGCTTTCTGTAAAAGGGGCACTACTGTGTGAACTACTGTATGAGTAATGTGAATAACCTTGTGCTACTGTGTGGCATAATGTGATTTGGGGATACTGTTGCGTGACCATGGCCCTTTCTTTTTGAGACCATGCCCTTTTTTTGCAACAGTTATTTTATTTAGTAGGTGCCAGGGAGGGACCCCTCAAGGAATACTTTAAGCACTGCCCATGACACAACTAGCATGGAATCTAGCTATACGCCCACAGCACATCCATGATAAGAATAATTATGTTTGATCTCATTGTTGCTGCCCTGTTCCCACCCCAAAACACCCATTTTAAGCAAAGTGAGAACTGGCAAAGATCTGTCCAACTCAGAATTGGACTGTGATACACAACAGTGATATACAACAAAGCACAACTTTGCTTGTACACATGCACTACATGCAAAGGCATAACCAGAACTTCGTGGACCCTGCAGCAATATTTTTCCATAGAAAGACACCTCTCTGCAGCAGTTGTTCATTTTATCCCCTATAATGGTGCCCTTGTTAATTTTATATCCCATAGTAGTGTCCTGGTTTATTTTATGAGGTATATTAGTGACCCAGTTCACAATATGTCACATTGTAGGGTGCCAGTACACATTATTCAACACAGTAGCCCAATTCACATGATGACGTACAGTGTCCCCAGATCATATGATGTCACATTACAGTGCTGCCTCAGTTTATATTATGCTACACTATAATGCCTCAACTTCATATTGTGCCACATTACAGTGCCCCATTTCATATTATGTTACATTAGAATGCCCTCCAGTTCATGTTATACCACATTACAATTAGCAGTTCCAGGAGCATACCTAGATAAATTGTAGGCCCCAAGGCAAATGTTTGTAAGACCCAATGGTCCCCAAAGCAGTTGCACTCCCTGCACCTATGGTAACTATGCCCTTGGCTACATGGTAAAACTCGCTATCTGCATGCCAGAAAAGAGATACGCATTGGGGATGAATAAATAGGTCACATATAACTTAAAGAAATGTGTAGTGTATAAAGCAAGCACTATCTATGATTTTTTAAATAACAAAATGGGATTTGTATTGTAATCTAATTGTAATTATCAACGGTTTAACACAAAGGGCTGAAAAAGTACATTCTCCATTACATATACACATATTTATTTTATGCAGCAATTCAGGTGTTTTTACAGAGGTAGGAGCCAGTGTGCAGACTTCAGGTGGGCCCCCTCCTCTTCACAGCGCTGTAGACTCTGGCATTGTGCCAGAGACTACTGCGCATGTGTAGGTCTTCAGAAATATGGCGCCTGCCATGTTCCGGAGACTAAATTCCTACTGCGCATGTGCGGCTGTGTTTTGCCAGCAATTTTTGCAGCAGCTGGAGCTCAGACGTGGGACTCTGGAATGGTAAATAATAAAATATGGGTGCAACGTGTGCAGTGTGGGCCACCAGGGGCCCGCATGCACCGCACACATTGCACCAATTATAGGGGTGTAGTTTGGTATGCCGGCGGCCGGGCTCCTGGCGACCAGCATACCGGCACAGGGAGCCCAACTGCTGGCATACCGACAGCGTGGTGAGCGCAAATGAGCCCCTTGCGGGCACGGTGGCGTGCTACACGCGCCACGCTATTTATTCTCCCTCCAGGGGGGTAGTGGACCCCCATGAGAGAGAATATCTGTCGGTTTGCCGGGTGTAAAAATTCCGGTACCGGTATACTGTGCGCCGGGATCCCGACATTCGGCAACCTGAAGACCACCCCAATTATAGAAATGCCAATGTCTGTACTGCTCTGGAGATGCTATAGAGGAGAAGCTGCAAGAATACAAGCTACAAGGTACAGTAGGAGACTCTCAGTCAGTGACACTACATTTATCAGTCCCTCTGGCTCTATAGTATAGTGGAACTACAAAAAGCAGATTTTCCTACTGGAGGGCAAGCTGGAGTTTATAGCTCTAAAATAGCTACAGATGTGTCCTCATACACAACAGGCTCCTCAGTTGTGGCGTGAAAAGCCTGAGGGTCAGCGTGCTTACATGTAAGAGGGTCTACGCCGTACAAAACACATTTTAACGCCTGGGTGGCCAGTGCTCCCCTGATGAAAACTGCAGTACTATGGGCCTAATTCAGAGGCGATCGCTGCAATGGCAGCGATCGCACTCTGAAGCACTTGGTGGAGTGCGCCCGAGCAGCGGGAGCACTGCACGTGCGCACCCAATGAGATGCGGAAGCATCTCACTGGTGCATTTGCATCTGATTGACAGGCAGAGGTGGTCACGGGCGGGAGGGGGCGTATCTGTATGTCAGAGATTCTGATCGTAGGTCAGCTCTGAATTGGGCCCTATACAATAGCAGTTTGAGATGGCACTACCCTATAGACAGGTTGACAATCACATACAGACAGGGTAAACAGCACAGATGTAAACCAAATTTCTACTGTGTCTGCTGTATTGTAAGTGCAAGACCCTTGAGAATTAATGGGCAAATAAGGGTGTCTGGTGGAGTTTTTAACCACTTGCATGGCCACATTATTTGCGACCACATAGTTACATAGTTACATAGTCAGTGAGGTTGAAAAGAGGCAAAATGCCCATCGGGTTCAACCTGTATTCTGCGTTAATCTGTTCATATTATACTGTGCATGCTGAATTAATGGTTTAGTACCGATTTACAGCAATGATTCCAACCACTCCCAGAATATTAATGTCAATATGCTAAATGCTAAAGCCCTTGATACATTTTCCTGTTAGAAATTTGTCCAATCCGTTTTTAAATGCAATTACAGAGTCTACCATTACTACCTTATCCGGCAGTGAGTTCCAAATCTTTATTCCCCTTATGGAGAAGAACCATTTCCTACGCTGTGTACGGAATTTTCTCTCTTCTAGCCTCAGTGAGTGCCCACGCGTCTTATACAGAGTTCTTTTAATAAACAAATCCGCTGCTAACTCCTTGTAATGACCCTTTACATATTTGAAGATATTAATAATGGCCCTCATTCCGAGTTGTTCGCTCTGTAATTTTCTTCGCATCGCAGCGATTTTCCGCTAATTGCGCATGCGCAATGTTCGCACTGCGACTGCGCCAAGTAAATTTGCTAAGAAGTTTGGTATTTTACTTACGGCATTACGAGGTTCTTTCTTCGTTCTGGTGATCGTAATGTGATTGACAGGAAGTGGGTGATTCTGGGTGGAAACTGGCCGTTTTATGGGAGTGTGTGAAAAAACGCTGCCATTTCTGGGAAAACCGCGGGAGTGGCTGGAGAAACAGGGGAGTGTCTGGGTGTGTTTGTGACGTCAAACCAGGAACGAAACTGACTGAACTGATTGCAGTGGCAGAGTAAGTGTCGAGCTACTCAGAAACTGCTAAGAAATTTCTATTCGCAATTTAGAGAATCTTTCGTTCGCAATTTTGCTAAGCTAAGATTCACTCCCAGTAGGCGGCGGCTTAGCGTGTGCAATGCTGCTAAAAGCAGCTTGCGAGCGAACAACTCGGAATGAGGGCCAATGTCGCCTCTTAGTCTCCTCTTTTCTAGTGAATACATGTTTAATTTAGTAAGCCTCCCTCATATTCCAGTGTCTCTAACCCTTTAATCAATTTAGTAGCTCGTCTTTGAACTCTTTCTAGTTCCCCGATATCCATTTTGTAATATGGGGCCCAGAACTGAACGCAATATTCCAGGTGTGGGCGTACCAATGATTTGTACAATGGCAGAATTACATCCTCATCCCTGGTCTCAATGCCCCGTTTAATGCACGCAAGCACTTTACTTGCCTTCTTTGCTGCAGTTTGGCATTGTGTACTGTTACTAAGCCAATGGTCTATGAGCACCCCCAAATCTTTTTCCACCAAAGTTACCCCTAGATTTTCTCCATCTAGAGTGTAGGATGCAAGTATGTCGTTTGTCCCAAAATGCATAACTTTGCATTTTTCTATGTTGAACCTCATTTTCCATTTAGATGCCCAGAATTCCAGTTTAACTAAGTCATTGTGTAGAAACTCCACATCGGTTACTGAGTTAATTACCTTACACAGTTTAGTGTCGTCTGCAAAGATTGACACTGTGCTTTCCAGGCCTATTCCTAGATCATTGATAAATATAATGAACAGCAGTGGGCCAAGAACGGACCCTTGTGGTATTCCGCTGACTACTGGTGCCCAGCTGGAGAACATCCCATTGACCACTACTCATTGTACCCTGTTATCCAGCCAATTACCTATCCATGTACAAATAGTATTTCCTAGGCCAAGTTCCCTTAATTTGTGGACCAGTCTCCTATGTGGCACTGTATCGAAAGCTTTTGCAAAATCTAAGTAATCCACGTCCACTGCTTTTCCATGGTCAAGATTCTTGCTCACTTTCTCGTAGAAGCTAATTAAGTTGGTTTGACATGATCTGTTCCTTACAAACCCATGCTGACTTTTAGTAATAAACTTAGATGCCTGTAGGTGCTCGTCTATGCTATCCCTCAAAATGCCTTCTAATATTTTACCCACTATAGAGGTTAAACTAACTGGTCTATAGTTTCCAGGATTATTTGTAGTTCCCTTTTCAAATAAAGGCACTACCTCAGCTATGCGCCAATCCTTTGGTACCATGCCTGATCTAATCGAATTATTGAAAATCAGGTGTAGGGGTTTTGCTAGCTGTGTCCTAAGCTCCATAATAACCCTAGGATGAAAACCATCTGGGCCTGGTGATTTATTAATCTTTATCTTGCTTAGCCTCTCCAGGACTACTTCCTCACTTAAACAGGTATCTAGCCAAGAGTCATTACCTTCACTGTCGTTATGCACTACTGTCACCTGTGCATCCTCCCTGGTGAATACTGGCAAAAAAATTGTTCAATATTTCCGCTTTCAATTTGTCATCGTTTGTCAATGATCCCAATTCATCTTCTAATGGGCCCACGTTCTCCTTCTTCAACCTTTTGCTGTTCATATATTTATAAAACTTTTTAGGATTGGTTTTACTCTCTATAGCGATTTGCTTTTCGTTTGCAATTTTAGCAGCTCTTATTACTTTTTTGCATCTTTTATTGCATTCCTTGTAAAACCGGAATGACTCCTCCCCTCCATTAGATTTAAATGTTTTAAAAGCACGCCTCTTATTAGCCATTGCTTCTTTGACCTCCTTATTAAGCCACATTGGTTTGTGCTGAATACTCCTGCGTTTACTGCTCATTGGAATGAATTTGTGAATATTGCTTTCAAGCAACCCTTTTAAAACATCCCACATTTCCGAAGTGTCCTTGCCATGAAACAACTCTTCCCAGTCAATGCCGTTTAGTGCCCATCTCAGCATATTGAAGTTAATGTCTCCCCAAATTTAATGTTTGATATAATGTCCACATTATTGGTAATAACTAGGTCCAGAATAGATTTACCTCTAGTTGGGTCCTCGACTAATTGAGTCAGGAATTGATCTTTCAATGTATTTAAAAACCTGTTGCTCCTAGTTTTTAAACACGAATCGTTTCTCCAGTTTATATCAGGATAGTTAAAGTCTCCTAACACTAGGATGTCCCCCATTCCTACTGCTTTTTCTATTTGCTATAAGAGTTGTTCCTCCGTGTATGCTGATATCCGGTTGCTTGTAACATGTGCCAATGACTAGTTTCTTTGCTTCAGTGCCCTCACTTGTGATCTCAACCCATAGCGACTCCACGTTATCTCCAATCCCTTTGTAGATAGTATCTATTATGCATGGTTTAAGAGATGGTTTAACAAAAAGACATATCCCTCCTCCCCTTTTGGTAGCCCTATCCCTCCTGAAAAGAGAATAACCCTCCAAAAACGCAACCCAGTCGTGAGAGTCGTCCCACCATGTTTCCGTAATACCTATAATATCGTATTGGAATTTTGATACAAAACATTCCAATTCTCCCATTTTACCCGATAGGCTTCTTGCATTCGCAAGCATACATATTAGCTTAGTGTTTCCCTTGATGGTTTATTTTAAAGGTAACTTTTCTGTATTTAGATGTGTCCTTCTAGAATTACTCTTACCTATTGTTAATCTCCTCCCTCCATTACCACCCCATCATATTTAATACCTCCTTCCTCTCTACTAATACTTTTTGATGTAATAAGACTTTCTAAGTCCCGCTCCCTGCTGCTAGTATCTTCCCTTATGCTTTGGACATCCTTTTCTATATTCCATATTGTTGTGGAATATTCATCCGTAGGTAATAAATACTCATCAGTAGGTACTAAATTTGGAATATCTCTGACAATACCAGTGTCTGTAAACCAAATCTCTGTCAATACCCAAGCAGATACCCTTGCCTGCTGATCTTTTGCTCCACCCTTCTCCACCCCCAAATTGTTCCTTACCCTGATCTTTACTGTCCTCCCTGTTTGTCCCGTAGATTCTAGCTAAACCCTCCCCCCAGGTTCCTAGTTTAAAAGCTCCTCCAACCTTCTAACCATCCAACCTCCCAGCACCGCAGCCCCCTCCTCATTCAGGTGCAATCCATCACGACAAAAAAGATGGCGCCTGACTGAGAAGTCTGCCCAATGTTCCAAGAACACAAACCCCTCCTTCCTACACCAGTCTCTAAGCCACATATTTACCTCCCTGATCTCCCTCTGCCTTCCTGGGCTAGCGCATGGCACTGGTAATATTTCTGAGAATATTACCTTAGATGTCCTTGCCTTTAATTTCTTGCCTAATTCCCTATAGTCTTTCTTAAGGACATCCCACCTACCACTAACTTTGTCATTGGTGTCAGCATGCACCAAGACCACTGGTCTTTACCAGCCCCTCCCAACAATCTATCTACCCGGTCCGCGATGTGTCGTACCTGAGCACCTGGGAGACAGACTGTACGGCGATCACGATCCCGGTAACAGATTGCCCTATCTGTTCTCCTGATGATAGAATCCCCTACCACCACAATCTGACTAGGTACCTTACTATCTTTTTTCCCATTTGTACCGGAGGGACCGCTCCTCTGGTTGCTAGAGGAAACAGTCTCCTCCGGTTCCGTCATTTCCTTAATGTCATCCCCAGGATCTTCGGCCAATCTGGCGAATTTATTGAGGTTTGGCAGATCGGAGATGTCCTGTCTCCCCCTCCCACTTTTCTTCTTCCTTCTAACTGTGACCCAACTGGCTACCTGATCCTCCTCATCTACCAGTGCTCCCCCCTGCAACTCCAACGTTCTATCTAAACTGTGCTCGAGATTGTGAATGTCTCTCAGTCGCTTAATGGTCTGCTCTAGATCAGTTACCTGGGCTTCCAGGGCAGCCAAGAAAGAGTGTTATCCTAGACATGTGCGCAAAAAAAGGTGCTCTAACGTATAAATTCCCCCTAAAAGGTGTCACCTCACCCAACAGAACATATACAACAGTTTAACAGGAGAAAAATACTCGTATAAGCGCTCACTAATAGACAATAAATGATACGTTCCTTGTATGTCCACGGTAGTATTTCTTAATTGTCCGTCTCCAGTGTTTTGTTATGGTCGGAAGTTTTTCAGCTCCAGTCAAATGTATGGAAAAGAAAAAGCAAGCAATGTGTAGAAAGGCTTTATATCCGTTTCATTACATATAGCCCACTGGACCCAAAGAGAAAGATTCAGATAATCTGCAACTCGTACCCCAACTCACAATGGAGTGCCCCAAACTGTGCACGTAGCAGTTTCTTTATCACAGGACCATGTGTAACCTCCACCAGAAGATCTATAGGGGAAAATGCGTACCCCTCCTCACTTGTGAGGAGGGAGATATCAAACCCTTAAAGGTTTCTTTGATCTTGTTATGATGTGTACGCACTAATTTCTCTTTATCCTCTATTTCATACTGGTATTTGTTAGACCAGGAATCCTCAGTTGTAGTGGGTTAATGGAAAAAAAAGTAATACAACAATGTGTAGAAATGTCTTACTGCTAATCAATTGTATATATATAACACAATGAGCCCCACAGAGATAAGATAATGGCAATTTATCACGCGTACCACGACTCACAATAGTGTGTCCCAAGATGTGTGTATAACGGTTTCTTTACTACAAGACCACGTGGAACCTCCACCAGGAGTTATGTAGAAAAAATGTGTACCCAACTCACTTGTGAGGGGGGAGATGACAAACCTCAAAAGGTTTCTTTGGTTTTGGCAAATGGTGACCACACTAGCACCTCCGACAGATACTGGTATTGTGACTTAAAGCGCTTTTTACAACATCGGGGACCAAAAGGTATTGTTCCATTGTTCACCCGCTTGGGGGTCCGGACTTCCCCTCTTGTGGTGCATGGTAGTTAATCTTTTCCTTTTGTGGAACCAGACTTGTTTTAGATAATTTTTATGGATGTATATATTACCTGCATGCTTTCTCTTACTCCAACTATGGGGTGTTTGTAATCTGTTTTTTTAAGAAAAATATAAAGACTTGATTTTAATGATCGTAGACTGTTTTTTGGAAAAGACTATCATATATTGTTATTTCGTTATTGGATACCATGTCTTTTGGTGTTACATCTTAAAACAATACGGATGAAAGAAACCCAGATAGGAGGGATATCACTACTTGATTGTGTGAGTGGGGTACGCATTATTTTCAAACAAGATAAAAGAAACCTTTTTTGGGTCTGGTATTTCCCTTTTTAGAAGTGAGTAGGGTACGCATCTCTTATATATATGCTTCGGTGGAGGTAACACTGGGTCCGCTATAAAGTAACCATTACGCACATTTCGTGGGATTCTCCACTGTGAGTTGGGGTACGCCCTAAAAAACTACATCTATTCTTCTTCCTTGGGGTCCAGAGGGCTATGTATTAAATAGCCATAAGGCATTTCTACACATTGTATATTATTTTTTCCATATACAGTACCTGCGGGAACTGAGAACTCTGGGTGGAATCAAAGGAGCGATAGAAGATAAGGAGGTGCTAGTGTGGTCACCATTTGACAAAACCAAAGAAACCTTTTGAGGTTTGTCATTTCCCCCCTCACAAGTGAGTTGGGTACGCATTTTTTCTACATAACTCCTGGTGGAGGTTCCACGTGGTCTTGTAGTAAAGAAACCGTTATACACACATCTTGGGACACACTATTGTGAGTCGTGGTACGCGTGATAAATTGCCATCATCTTATCCCTGTGGGGGTCATTGTGTTATATATATACAATTGATTAGCAGTAAGACATTTCTACACATTGTTGTATTACTTTTTTTCCATTAACCCACTACAACTGAGGATTCCTGGTCTAACAAATACCAGTACGAAATAGAGGATAAAGAGAAATTAGTGCGTACACATCATAACAAGATCAAATAAATCTTTAAGGGTTTGATATCTCCCTCCTCACAAGTGAGGAGGGGTACGCATTTTACCCTATAGATCTTCTGGTGGAGGTTACACATGGTCCTGTGATAAAGAAACTGCTACATGCACAGTTTGGGGCACTCCATTGTGAGTTGGGGTACGAGTTGCAGATTATCTGAATCTTCCTCTTTGGGTCCAGTGAGCTATATGTAATGAAACGGATATAAAGCCTTTCAACACATTGCTTGCTTTTTCTTTTCCATACATTTGACTGGAGCTGAAAAACTTCCGACCATAACAAAACACTGGAGACGGAGGATTAAGAAATACTACCGTGGACATACAAGGAACATTTCATTTATTGTCAATTAGTGAGCGCTAATACGAGTATTTTTCTCCTGTTAAACTGTTGTATATGTTCCAGGGCAGCCGTTCGCTCACATTTCGCACAGATGTACCCGCACTCGGACAGTTGAGCCAGGTGCGCATACATCATGCACGACACGCACTGAGTGAGATCCCCAATCTCGGCCCCTCCCATTGTTAATATGTGCTAACTCTCTGTTACCTTAAAAAGAAACAAACACGGGGACAATCTATATAAAAATACAATAAATACGGGACAAAAGACAATAAATAAGCAGATAAATAAAGGACAATAAAGGATAAATTAAGTACAATAAATTAAGTACCAATAAAGTTCCAATGAAGTAAAATACAGTAAGTGACAGTCGAAAAATGAAAAAAATTTTTTTTTAAAAGACGGACAATCTATATGAATAAGACAGTATATAAGGTACGAGGGGTCAATAAATAAAAAAGAACTGATAAGTACAAGAATTAAATACAAATTTTATAGTAAAGGATAAGGGCAGACAATCACATATACAGAAAAGTGAAAAAGTTGGGAAGTTGATACTTATCTGCTCCCTTCTTATCTGTTCACAGGTGCAGTGTCTCAGGCTCCAGGCACTGCTCTCTGCTCAGATCTCCCCCCTGGTGCAGCTCCCAGGTTCAATGTGCGGCCCTTCCCTCACCGCACTGCCCTCTGTCCGGCTCGTTACTGGCAGCGGCACTTGCACCTTACTGCACCTTACAGCAGGTGCTGCCGCGGCCGCTCCGTACCGTCCCTTCCCCGCTTGTGCGCACGCTCCCCCGCACCCGCACTCACTCGTAACTTCCAGTTCCCGCTTCTCAGCGTCAGCATCCTACAGCGTCTCAGCGTATCCCAGCGTATCAGTTGGCCACGCTATGTATTATCTGACCTGGTCGCAAACAATATGACCAGTCAGAAAGGCAGAGTGAACAACTGCCTAAATATAATCTTCTAGGACCTGCCAATCACAGAGCACCTCCCAGCCCCTCTGCTTTCCTGTACTTTCCCCAAGTGTCTGCTGTGCTGTTCATCACTGCTGATCAGTCAGCACAGCAGGAGACCCACACCTGGAGGCTGCACAGAGGAGCAACTGCCTGAGAAATATAAATAAACCTCCCTCAGCCCCCCAGGGTGTGCCAGGTGGCTGCTTAGTTGAGCAGCCACTGAGGAAAACCAAGTTGCGATGGTCGTGATGTGCCAATGGTGATGGTTGCAATGTCCTGATATTTAAAAATCTATATACTTATACCCATTTTTATGTACCCAATATTTAAGGAGAGCACTTATTTTGCTGAAAAAATTTAGCTTTCTATAATTTTTCACATGTTTAAAAAAAATGTTTATAATAGCCATTTTACCCAATTTAATTACACCAAAAAGTTTTATTATGGCCACTAATAAACTTTTATAATGTTTTTCTATATTTGTTTAGCTTTTTGGGGTACAGGCAGATTTCCCCATTTTCTCCTATACTTATCTCTGCTTTTGCCAGCTTAAATTATCGTGCAAATCCCATTTTCACCATTTTGGAATAGGAGAGGTGTGAAAAATGGGAGCGCACTGGCTGCAATATGCTGATTTTTTAGAAGATAAATGTGATATATATATGGATCGCATTATCGGGGCTAATTGAATACCCACCTGTGAGTCATAGGACTCTATTGACAAGTGTACAGCAGATGAATATCTCATATATAGTACCAACAAGAAACATTGCTCGCAATATCATAATTTCTCTATTTTTCTACAGGAACTGTAAATAAATCCAGAAAATATTTTGAGGATGAACTCAAATATTATTTCAAATGCTAAAGCCATTATATAATGAAGTACCATTACATAAAATGACATATGTTCGAATGTACAGTATTTGAATGTACAGTATTTAAATGTACAGTATTTGAATGGAAAGGTCACTAAAAAATACATAGGTTTGTTAACACTTAAAAAAAATAGAAACAACAAAATAAAGGTGATATGAGAATACAACGCAAGTGATGCAAGTACATGTTTTAATTCCAGTCAGGTTTTTCATATTACAATATACAGTCATTTAGATATGAGTTCGGAAATGCCCTTGTCCACTCTAAATCTCAATGTACTAACAGCTGCAGTAGTATTGACCTCTAGAATGTAAACTCTCACAAGCAGGGTTCACTTTACCCTTTGTCCTATATTCACACCTTCCTTGAGAACCTCGTCAACATCATTTGTTTTGTTTATGTTCTTATTATTGTAAGTAGGATTTGTAACCAGTGCTTAAAGTGGTCCTAGAGAGTTTGTGGAACTCACCCCCCCCCACCACCCCCCACCCCGGCGCCCATGCAATAAAGGCGCGACCCAAAAAAAGGGCATGGTCTCAAAAGAAAGGGGTTTGGTCACACAATAGTAATAATGCCCACAGTAGTAGCTAATACATAGTAGCTAATACATATAATGCCCACAGTACTAGCACCCTGTAAAACACAATGCTCACAGCAGTAGTGCCCCTTTTACAATACCCACAGTAGTAGTGCTCCTTATGCAATGTCCACTGTACTGGTAGTGCCCACAGTGGTAGTGCACCTTATATAGAGCCCATAGTAGTGGTGTCCCTTATGCAATGCCCCCAGTAGTAGTGCCCCTAATGTCCCCAGGAGTGATGCCCCTTATGAAGTGCCCCCTTTACAATGCCCTCATTAGTAGTGCCCCCATTAGTAATGCCCTTAATGGTAATGCCCCTGTGTAGTATTGCCCCCAGTAGTAATGTCACCTGTAGTAATGCCCCCAGTCATTTAGCCCCAGTAGTTATGCCCCCAGTAGTTTAGCCCCCAGTGGTAATACCCCTGCAGTTATGACCCCAGTAGTTTACCCTCACTTTAGCCTCCCAGTGGTAATGCCCCCAGTAGTTTAGCCCCTGTAGTTTAGTCCTCATGTAGTTTGCCCCATGTAGTTTAGCCCCCAGTGGTAATGCCCCCTGTAGTTTTGCCCCTGCTTTTTATGCCCCCAGTAATTCAGCCCCCCAGTAGTAATGTCCCCAGTAGTTTAGCCCCTGTAGTTTAGCCCCATGTAGTTTGCCCCAAGTAGTAAGGCCCCCATTAGTTTAGCCCCTGTAGTTATGCCCCCAGTACTAATGTGCCCCTGTAGTTATGCCCCCAGTAGTAATGCACCCCTGTGGTTTGCCTCCAGTTTCTTGCCCCCTTGTAGTTAGCCCTGTAGTTTAGCACCATGTAGTTTGCCCCAAGTAGTAATGCCCCCTGTAGTTATGCCCCCAGTAGTTTAGCCCCATTGTAGTTTAGCCCCAAGTAGTAATGCCCCCAGTAGTTATGCCCCCAGTAGTTTGCCCACCAGTAGTAATGCCCCTGTAGTTATGCCCCCAGTAGTAATGTGCCCCTGTAGTTATGCACCCCAGTAGCTTGCCCCTTGTAGTTTGCCCCCAGTAGTTAGCCCCCTTGTAGTTTGCCCCCAGTAGCTTGCCCCTTGTAGCTTGCCCCCAGTAGCTTGCCCCCTTGTAGTTTGCCCCCACTAGCTTGCCCCCTTGTAGTTTGCACCCAGTAGTTTGCCTCTTGTATTTTGCCCCCTTGTAGCTCGCCCCCAGTAGATTGCCCCCCCAGTAGTTTGCCCCCCAGTAGCTTTCCCCGCTGTAGCTTGCCACCCAGAAGCTTGCCCCCTTGTAGCTTGCCCCCAGTAGACGTGCCACTAATACACTCACACATATGTTTAAAAAAAAAAAAAGATACTCGCCAAGCCCCACTTCCGCGTCCGCTCCTCAGCACTATGAGAGAGACGTCATGACGTCTCTCCCATAGCGCACTGACAAAACCGGGAGCCAGAAGCCGGAGCACAGAAGTGAGCTTCTGCTGCCGGCATCCGCTGAGAGAGAGCCGGGTGCCTGCTAGTAGCACAATCTCAGTGGGTGCCCGGGATCTCCCTGCGGCATCAGGCACACATCAGGTTAGGTGAACCAGAGGAGGCAGAACTGGGTTCTGTCTCCAAGTGGAACTGACGGAACGCAGTTCCACACCATCTTGGCTCACTTTAACTCCTGTTTGTAACTAACTGTGAGGTACAGCAGATTTGTAGTCTAATAAGTAACAAGGATTATACTGTAACTGACTCATTATATACTATGGAGGCAATAAATCAAAAGTAGTACAAATTTTTTTTGTACTTGACTAATTAAATTTGCAATTAACATGATCATTGCAATTCAAAATGTACCTGTGAGGCCTGTATCTTTATACTATTTGATTTAGAAAGAGCAGTAATTGTTTAGCGGTTATTTGCCAATGTTCAAGCACCAACAAAGAACAATACTCTTTTTAGGTATAAAAAAAAAAAAAAATCATAGATTTTATTTTTTATATTGAAAACATTTAACTTTGAATTTAATAAATACATTGTTTTCCAATATTTAACAAAGCCTGTTTGATCATCGAAAGTGTGAAGTGCCTTCTTGCCAATTTCTTTTAATGCCTCTTACTTTCTATTAAGTTAATAATCATATTCTACTAATATAGTAAAACAGATTAGAACAGGGTTTCATAGTATTGCTATTTATTGGTATTTGAGACTTCTGAAAAGCAAAACATACATGCTGAAGTAATGTAATTGGGGTCTAATTTAGACCTGATCGCAGCAGCAGATTTGTTAGCGAATCGGCACAACCATGGCCCTCATTCAGAGTTGATCGGTCGCAAGGCGAATTTAGCAGAGTTACACACGCTAAGCCTACGCCTACTGGGAGTGTATCTTAGCTTCTTAAAATTGCGACCGATGTATTCGCAATATTGCGATTACAAACTACTTTGCAGTTTCTGAGTAACTTCAACCTTACTCTGCCTGTGCGATCAGTTCAGTGCTTGTCGTTCCTGGTTTGACGTCACAAACACACCCAGCGTTCGCTCAGACACTCCCCCGTTTCTCCAGCCACTCCTGCGTTTTTTCCGGAAACGGTAGCGTTTTCATCCACACGCCCATAAAACGCCGTGTTTCCGCCCAGTAACACCCATTTCCTGTCAATCACATTACGATCGCCGGAGCGATGAAAAAGCCGTGAGTAAAAATACTATCTTCATTGTTAAATTACTTGGCGCAGTCGCAGTGCGAATATTGCGCATGCGTACTAAGCGGATTTTCATTGCGATGCGATGAAAAATACCGAGCGAACGACTCGGAATGAGGGCCCATGTGCACTGCGGGGGAGGGGGGGGGAATATAACATGTGCAGATAGACTAAGATTTGGGTGTGGTGTGTTCAAACTGAAAACTAAATTAAAGTGTAAAAATAAAGCAGCCAGTATTTACCCTGCACAGAAACAAAATAACCACCCAAATCTAACTCCCTCTGCAAATGTTATATCTGCCACACCTGCAGTGCACATAGGCGGTCATTCCGACCCATTCGCACACTTCAGTTCTTCGCAGTGGTGCAAACGGGTAGCTTCTGTACATGTGCACCGGCCACAATGCACAAGCGCGTCGTTGCCTAGCGGAGGCCGTCGCTGGGCAATGACAGGAATAACGAAGAGAGCGATCGCAAGAAGAGTGACAGGTGGAAGGCATTCCGGGGCGTCAACTGACCATTTTCTGGGAGTGGAGCACCGAACACAGGCGTGTCCAGGAGTTTGGAGGGCGGATGTCTGACGTCAATTCCGGGATCTTTATCGCTGGATCCATCGCACAGGTAACTGCAGGGCTAGTCTTGTTTTACACAAAACTTTTTTAGCATAACAGGGCTGCACAAGCGATAGCAGCCTTGCTATGCTAAAATACACTCCCCTATAGGCGGCGTCAAGTTAATCGCACGAGCAGCAAAAGTTTCTACGAGTGATCAACTCGGAATGACCCCCATGGTTTTGCCCAACTGATAACAAATTTGTTGCTGCGATCTGGTCTGAATTAGGCCCTTAGTCCTGAAACCTTAAATTCTTGGCTGGCGCTTCATCGCACATCATTTGATGCTCTAAACCAGGGTTGGGCAATTATTTCAACTGGGGACCATTAAACACTTTTAAGTGAAAAATATCTTATACTGTATACAATACTATCCGTGGTGTGGGCATTTTTTGGCAGCAATTGGGGGGTAACCATACTATTACATGGGACCTACTCATAGCGGTGTGTGCAGTGGTTAAAGTGGGCCAGAACGGGGCTGAACTGCGTTCCGTCACCTCTAATTTCAGGCGGAACCAGTTCCGCCTCCGTCCGGCCACAGCATCAGGTCCCGGCTGCATTGTAAAGTTTGCAGCGTCCGCCAGCCAATCCCGGCTCGCGGACCGGCTGCATAACCAATAAAAAGAAGGGGCGGCTATTTCAAAAGCTGGCGTGAGCCAATCACGGCTCGCGGACCGCCAGCCAATGAGAAGCTGCCAAGTGGCAGCTTCTCATTGGCTAACAGTCTGCAATACGTGATTGGTGCGCAATCGGCGCTAGATTCAAAAGAGCAGCCCCTTCTTCCCCTATACAGATACTGGGACCGGTGAGTCTGTCTCCCCACAGCACAGCGTAATGGGACCGCCGGAGCCCGTGATTCCACTGTCCCCCCGCACACATGCATGGGATCATAGGTGTGCGCATGGGGGGTGCCTGGTGCGCACAGGCACCCCCCACACTCCACGCATGCCCTACATTGGTTGCTGCACATTCCTGTGCCCCTCTCCTGCTGCGCCCACCGTCAGGTCTTGTGAGTGAAAGTGGAGTGTGCTTTCTTTCCTCGTCGGCGGCCGCGCACTTGAATCACCCTCCTGGACTCGTCCCACAATGTTACATGATGACGTCACGCCGCGTGTCCTCCCTCTCCACCTGCCTGCACTCTCTCCTCGTGTGCCGACATGCGCCATGCCAATGCTACAGCCTCCCGTACCGCAGGCCTGCAGCTGAGGTCAGTTTCTGCAGGGGAAAGAAAGGGGGCCTTCCAGTGTGTGTTCCCCAAAACAACACTCCTCATAAAATCAATATGATCATTAATTAGGCATACATGTTTCTCCAGCGGCACACAATAAGGACAAGAATCGGCTCTAGTCACTAAAGCCGACTCTTGTCCTTATTGAGTGCTGCTGGAGAAACATGTGTTTTTTATATATATATATATATATATATATATATATATATATAATATGTGTGTGTGTTTGTTTACTTATTATTTAATAATGGTGAGCACTACTGGGGGCATTACGGGTATCTGGCACTGTAGGGGGCATTACGGGTATCTGGCACTGTAGGGGGCATTACGGGTATCTGGCACTGTAGGGGGCATTACGTGTATCTGGCACTGCAGGGGGCATTACGTGTATCTGGCACTGCAGGGGGCATTACATGTATCTGACACTGCTGGGGGCATTACATGTATCTGGCTCTACTGTGTGGCGTAATGTGAATTTCGTCTCATTCTGTGTGGCGTAATTTGAGTTTCATATTATACTGTGTGGTGTACTGTGAATTTTAGCTCATACTGTGGGGCGTAATGTGAATTTTGGCTCATTCTTTGTGGTGTAATGTGAATTTTAGCGCATAATGTGTGGTGTAATGTGAGTTTCGTCTTATACTTTGAGGCATAATGTGAGTTTGCCTTATACTGTGTGGTGTAATGTAAATTTTGTCTCATACTGTGTGGCCACGCCCCTTCCTTATGAGACCACACCCTTTTGTGGCGCGCGCCTTAGGCGCGCGCTAAGGGGGAGGGGTCATGGGGGAGATGAGTTCCCCCACCTCTCCAGGACCACTTTAAGCCCTGGGTGTGTGGGATGAGTCATGGGTGTGTCGGACGACTTCAGTGATCGTTTGCAGAGTGTGGAGAGAGCAGGGACATCTGTGTCAGATGGATCTTTTGTACCCAGCATGAGGCTGCTATAATTCCTGAAAGTAATGATTACAACTGTGGCTGTAAGAGAAGTAGGTGGGATAGGCTTCCATGTGATGAGTACACATGGGCGGTTTCTCATATTACCATAATATACTAATCAGACAGCCACACCCCTCCTAATTCATTATATATTCAATTAATCACATATTAATAATGGGGACATGCAAAAATAAATTATAAATGTGTAAAAAAAAAATAAACAGAAGAGACTTCATTCAAGAAAGAAACTACTATAACCCAGTAACCCAAAAGTGATGAAAACAAACAGCATACAGTACAATGCTGCTATTATACTTACTTCTGGGGCATATGCTGATGACTGTGCCCTGATAAGGGGAGCCAGCAAACAGTCACCATTGCAATGCACTGCAGGGCACACTGCCGCCCGCCACCCTCTACCCTGTACTTGCAGCTGCAGAGCATGAGGAGGAGAAGCAGAGGGGTGGGGAGGGGGGTGCACACTGACTCAGACTCGGAGACTAGATAGGGAGCAGGGTAGGCCAGAGGTGACAGCAACAGACACTGATAGCCGGAGCTCTTCCTGCCACTTTGTGTGTCACACTGACTGCTTGTAGCTGTGCAGCAGGGTTACTTCTGTCCTGCAGCACCTCTCTCTTCTACGGCTGCTGCAGCACATCTGTCTACATTGATGCTGCAGCACCTCTCTTTACATTGATGCTGCAGCACCACTCCCTGCCCCAGCTGCTGCAGCAGCACCTGTCTCTTTCCTGGAAGCTCCTGCACGTTTCTACTTCAGATGCTGTAGAAGCTCTCTCTTCCCTAGCTGCTGCAGCACCCCTTTGTGCCCCGGCTTCTGCAGAACCTCTCTCTGCCCCAGCAGCTGTAGCACCTCTCTCTTTTCCCCGGCTGCTGCAGCACTTCTCCCTACATTGATGCTGCAGCACCTCTCTTTACATTGATGCTGCAGCACCTCTCTGCCCCAGCTGCCTCAGCACCTTTCTCTTTCCTGGAAGCTGCAGCAGCTATCTCTGCTCTAGCTGCTGCAGCATTTCTCTCTACATTGATGCTACAACACCTTTCTTTGCCCCAACTGCTGCAGCACCTCTCATTGCATTAAGGGGGTCATTCAGAGATGAACGCAGAACGCTGCATATGCAGCCGGATCTGTGTTCATCTCTGCACATGCTGAGGGCCGCCCAGTACAGTACCATCTGTAATTGCAGATGCATTGGAACTAGTGATAGTTCCAATGCATCTGGAATTAGATTTTTTTTTTCAGAGCTGCTGCAGGTGACACCACGCAGCTCCCCCAAAAATGGTCCCTACCCAACCCCATTTTGTGTGACCTGCCCAGGAGACATTTGGTTGCCTCACCCGCCCGCTCCCCAAATGGCTTAAACTGTCAATCAAATGACCTGAACTGCAGTGTAAAGGGTCACACATGCTCACTACGGCAAGTGTGCATGCGCAGATGACCCAAATGCAGTTGCTGCGTAGGAAAGCACAGCTGAGTTTGGGTCTAAATAGACCCCTAGAAGCAGCAGCACCTCACTCTGTCTCTCAGGTTACTACAGCACCTCTGTCTGCCCCTCAGCCTGCTGCACTACAGCTTTCTCTGCACCTCAGGCAATTCTGGGACATTATTGTCATTGAAGCATAGTGGGATTATTAGGTCTGGGATGGCAGTTGTAGGGCATCATTTTCATTGAGGCATTGGGGAATTTGCAACTGGGGGTGAGCAATTTTGGTGCATTATTTTCAGTGAGCGTTTGGGGGGAGTTTCAGGTCAGTGGGGGGGCACATTTATGGCATTATTTTCATTGATGCATTGGGAGATTACCAGATCTGAATTGGTATTATTCTGTGGCCACGCACCTTCCCAATAAAGACATTATTTATTTATTATACCAGTTATTTATATAGTGCACACTAACCTACCAGTATAGTTTTGTATTGTGGGAGAAAACCAGAGTAGCTGGAGGAAATGCATACAGGCATGGGGAGAATATACAAACTCCACACAGTTCTGTGAAGTAGTAATGCTAACCATTACACCTTCCATACTGCCTTGCCCTTTTATTGTTGTTGCAAGTCATTGGCACACACTGACCCTATTTTAAACATGGAGGGCACCCAAAGGAAACTTTCACCCTGAGCTCCACAAGGTCTAGAACTGGCCCTATCTAGGATTTTTAAATATTGTTTCTTTTCAAATGAAAAATGCCATATTGGCTAGGCCCCACAATTCAGTACAAAGGAGAGAGATGCCAAAACATACCCCTGCTCCAGACACCATGGCGCCTAGCTACACCTCTGGCCACAGATGCACCAGACTATTGTCAGCAGCAGTCATGACTCAGTGGCCTACAGCTGCACTAGGGATGGCCATTGGTGTGGTTGCCATCGATAGTTGCCATTGATGGTGATATGGCAAGTAATCCATCAATGGCTACCAACTATGCAGTGGATGACCATCGATGGTTTCCACAACCAATGGTCTTCCCTGTTTTTTCACTGACTGAACCATCGGCCAATCAGAACACAGGGGTAGGGCTTTGTGGGTGTCAGAGGACGGAGCTATGCTCTGTGTCTCGGCACCTCATTACAAATATATATATATTTGTTTATGCCTTTCCATTGATGGAGGGAAAGCATCTGGTTCTCCTCCATTGATGGCAAAATTAATCTACATCGGCCATACTCCATTGATGATTTTGAATTGTTGATGGTCGATGGCTATCTCTAAGCTACACCAGTCTCTTCTCAGAGCCTGTCATGACTTGGAACTACTGTAGCACAATAACAAGCAACTAATTGGGCCACTTGTCATCGCAAAGTGGTAGGAGGCAGCAGACCAGTCAAGATCGGACGTATTTTGTCCAACCCTGCTCTAAACCCTACTCATTCCCTGAGCTGCTACTATATTCTATTTGAAGAATTTTGGAGGTCCTGTAATGTCACCCAGCCGAATGGACACTACTCCTTTTTTTTTTTTTTTTTTTTAAACACGTCTACTGTATATATTATTTACTTAACCAATATCACTTGATTTGTGTTTCAGTTCCTTCTTTGCTAAGAAAAAGAAAATGACAAACATGCAGAGAAAAAGCTGTTTGTCAGATAAAACTGCAAGCCTACTGTGCTCAATGCTAAATCCAGACCTGAAAGAAATCAATTGGTTTGTTCAAAGCAGTGCTTCATAGAGGGCTGTACTGTCTCTGGCTCTTGGTAAACAGCTGATAAAAAAAAGACTGCTTGGATGCTACAGTGTGTAAAACTTTTGAAGCAGCAGTTTTCCTGACAGCAGGAGAAACACTCTGAGATGCTGGAGAGAATAGAGATTCTTCCCCTGCTGTGTTAAAAGCTCTCATGTGACTCAATCATAAAACATCTCTAGATAGCCCAAAAAGAATACTACTGTGTAATTCAAATACGTAAGGCTGGTGGCTCATCTTCCTTAAACTAACTTACAGCCAGAGGCTGGACTGATCTCCGTCTGGCTGTTGTCTTCCTCTTCTTACCCAGGACCTCTATGTTACACATAATTATACATACACTTGTAATGCTGTAAGTACTTATGTAATGCTTTTATGTGATGCTTTAATAACTGTATGGTCAAGAAAGCTTGGAGGTTTGAGGTGAATTGCAGGTGAATGAGGTAAAGTGGGAATGTAACTTCACTGTGCAACAGTGAGGTGCAGTACAGTATTAGGGGTTTCTACTTAATATTTGGGAGGTACTTGCAATAATGGTGAGAAGTTCTGCAAAACTGGAGATACCTTTGCATCTGTGCAATGACTTTATCATTAGATATTAAATTATGAGGCTGCATTACAGTATATACTTTGCAATGGATGAATTGCAGGTACTGTGGGGGTCATTCTGACCTGAACGCACGCTGTCGTTCATCGCAGCGCAGTAATCAGCTCAGAAGTGCGCATGCCGTGGCGCATCAGCGCTCATCGTTTGAGCATACACACTGGGCGGCTTTGAGCTGAAAGCAGCTCAAACACCAGAAGTGAGCTGCTTTCAGCTCAAAATTGCCCAGTGTGTATGGGCCTTAACAGTCAGCCTTAAAACACAGCTGACTCATCTCCACAGGAGTTCATAGTCATTTGTCACTACTAAAATGCTTGGAGCCTGGATTTTGTAACACTGTTGCCAGTATGTAAACTGCAACATTGAAACTTGACAATTGATAGAGATTCTGAAATGAGATATCCACCTCACTGGTTTGAGTTGTAGTACCTTTATTAAAAAGTAACAGTAATTCTTTCATAAGATCAACACCCAGCTTTGCGCTAATGTCATAGACATCCAGCTACCCAGTTGGGATTTACTGCAGTATACACAAAATAAATCTGTGCACCAAATAGGTTATTGCTAGGTACACACTGGCAGATTTCTTTTGGTCTGCCCGTTAATCGGCCGATTTTTCAGGAAATTGTAGGCACAAATATCTGGGCTAAACACTAAGAGATTTTCTCTTACGTCCTAGAGGATGCTGGGGACTCCGTAAGGACCATGGGGTATAGATGGGCTCCGCAGGAGACATGGGCACTCTAAAGACTTTAGATGGGTGTGCACTGGCTCCTCCCTCTATGCCCCTCCTCCAGACCTCAGTTAGATTCTGTGCCCAGAGGAGACTGGGTGCATTACAGGGAGCTCTACTGAGTTTCTCTGAAAAGACTTTTGTTAGGTTTTTTATTTTCAGGGAGCACTGCTGGCAACAGGCTCCCTGCATCGTGGGACTGAGGGGAGAGAAGCAGACCTACTTAAATGATAGGCTCTGCTTCTTAGGCTACTGGACACCATTAGCTCCAGAGGGTTGGAACACAGGTCTCACCCTCGTTGTTCGTCCCGGAGCCACGCCGCCGTCCTCCTCTCTGAGCCGGAAGATAGAAGCCGGGTGAGTATAAGAAGAAAGAAGACTTCAAAGGCGGCAGAAGACTTCTGATCTTCACTGAGGTACCGTGCAGCGGTAACGCTGCACGTCATTGCTCCCACACATTCACACACTGACAGCACTGTAAGGGTGCAGGGCGCAGGGGGGGCGCCCTGGGCAGCAAAATTAACCTCTAGGGACACTGGCATAGATATATATATATATACTGCGGAGGCAGTATATTACACAAACCCCCGCCAGTATAAAAATTTGAGCGGGACCGAAGCCCGCCGTTGAGGGGGCGGAGCTTGATTCTCCAGCACTAACCAGCACCATTTTCTCCACAGCACACTGCAGGGAAGCTGGCTCCCCGGACTCTCCCCTGCTGAACACAAGTACAGAGGGCACAAAAGAGGGGAGGGGGCACATTTATTTGGCACAGTGAGTGTATTTTTATATATATATAGAAAAGCGCTGTACTGACTGGGTTTATATTCCAGTGTCCAGTGGCGCTGGGTGTGTGCTGGCATACTCTCTCTCTGTCTCTCCAAAGGGCCTTATTGGGGGACTGTCTCCATATAGATATATATCCCTGAGTGTGTGAGGGTGTCGGTACGTGTGTGTCGGCATGTCTGAAGCGGAAGGCTCATCTAAGGAGGAGGTAGAGCAGATGATTGTGGTGTCTCCGTCGGGGACACCTGATTGGTTGGATATGTGGAATGTTTTAAATGCAAATGTGTCTTTATTACATAAGAGATTGGACAAAGTAGAGTCCAGGAATAATACAGGGAGTCAATCCATGGCTTTGGCTGTGTCACAGGGCCCTTCAGGGTCTCAGAAACGTCCCCTGTCCCACGTAGCAGACACTGATACTGACACGGATTCTGACTCCAGTGTTGACTACGATGATGCAAGGTTACACCCTAGGGTGGCTAAAAGTATTCATTATATGATTATTGCTATAAAAGATGTTTTGCATATCACAGATGACCCCTCTGTCCCTGACACGAGGGTACACTTGTTTAAGGAGAAGAAATCTGAGGTAACCTTTCCCCCGTCTCATGAGCTGAACGCTTTATTTGAAAAGGCTTGGGAGACTCCAGACAAGAAACTGCAGATTCCCAAGAGAATTCTTATGGCGTACCCGTTCCACGCGCAGGCAGAGCTGGATTAAGGCCCCGGGAGGCCTGGGGTAATGAAGAGCAGGGGGCCCCCATGGACTAAAAAACTAAAAAAACTAATAAAATATATATATATATATATATATATATATATATATATTTATTTATTTATTTTTATTATTAATTTTTTTAAAGTTTTTTTTTAGTTTTTTGTAGCTGTGTGTCCAGGCTGTGTGTATGTGTGTGCAGGTTATGTGCCTGTTCCCCCAATACACCCTGCTTGGACTGATAGTTCCACAACTATATGATACAGTTTGCTTACCACTGCCCTCCTCCTTCAGTTCAGCGTGCGGCGCGCCAATGACGGAGCCGCAGGCTTGCTGAGCCGGACAGCAATTGGACAGCTGAGCCGTCGCTCAGCTGCCCTGACTACACCTGTTAGAGCACTCTTCTTAGAGCTGTAGTCAGCGCAGCTGAGCGACGGCTCAGTTGTCCAATTGCTGTCCGGATCAGCAAGCATGCGGCTCCGTCATTGGTGTGCCGCACACTGAATTGAAGGAGGAGGAGGGACAGGGCAGCGGGGAGCCGGGGCTCGTGAGCACAGCACCGCAGATCGGATTGAAGAAAGATCCGATCTGTGGTGTGGCAGGGGGCCCTTTTGGAAAGGGGGGCCCGGGGTACGTATCCCCGGGACCCCCCCTTAATCCGGCTCTGCGCGCAGGACAGGGTACGGTGGGAATCCTCGCCCAGGGTGGACAATGCTTTAACGCGCTTGTCCAAAAAGGTGGCGCTACCATCTCCAGACACGGCAGCCCTCAAGGATCCTGCTGATCGCAGGCAGGAGACTACCTTAAAATCAATTTATACACATACGGGTGCCTTGCTCAGACCGGCGGTAGCGTCGGCATGGGTATGTAGTGCAGTAGCAGCGTGGGCAGATATCTTGTCATCTGACATTGACACCCTAGATAGGGATACCATTTTATTGACCTTGGGTCACATTAAATACGCAGCCTTATATATGAGAGACACTGCGAGAGACGTTCGGCTGTTAGGTTCAAGAGCCAACGCCATGGCTGTTTCTGCTAGGCGAGCCCTGTGGACCTGCCAATGGACGGGGGATGCCGATTCAAAGAGACATATGGAAGTTTTGCCTTACAAGGGTGAGGTCTTATTTGGGGAGGGTCTAGAGGACCTGGTTTCCATGGCTACCATGGGTAAATCTTCTTTTTTGCCTTATGTTCCCCCACAGCAAAAGAAAACACCACAATATCAGATGCAGTCCTTTCGGTCTCATAAGACCAGAAGAGGTCGGGGCTCTTCCTTCCTCGCCAGATGTAAGGATAGAGGGAAAAGAATGCCTGCGACGGCTAGTTCCCAGGAGTAGAATTCCTCCCCGGCTTCTACTAAATCCACCGCATGACGCTGGGGCTCCGCTGAGGGAGTCCGCATCGGTGGGGGCACGTCTTCGACTCTTCAGCCAGGTATGGGTTCTGTCAGACGTGGATCCTTGGGCGATGGAAATTATATCCCAAGGCTACAAACTAGAATTGAAAGAGGTGCCCCCGCGACGATTTTTCAAGTCGGCTTTGCCAGCTTCTCCCCCAGAGGGGGAAATAGTTTTAGCTGCAATTCAAAAGCTGTATCAACAGCAAGTGATTATCAGGGTTCCTCTCGTCCAACAAGGAAAAGGGTACTATTCAATCCTGTTTGTGGTCACGAAACCGGATGGCTCGGTCAGACCCATTCTGAATCTAAAATCCCTAAACCTGAGATTCCCTGTACATGACTGTCATTACTAGTTTCAGACATTGCCGTTTGGGCTTTCCACGGCCCCGAGGATTTTCACCAAGGTAATGGCGGAAATGATGGTGCTCCTGCGCAAGCAGGGAGTCACAATTACCCCGTACTTGGACGATCTCCTGATAAAAGCGAGATCGAGAGATCAATTGATGAAAAGCGTGTCGCTCTCCTTGAGGGTGCTGCAGCAGCACGGCTGGATTCTAAATCTACCAAAGTCACAATTGATTCCAACGACTCGGCTATCTTTCTAAGGCATGATTCTGGACACGGAACAGAAGAGGGTTTTTCTCCCAGTGGAAAAAGCCCGGGAACTCCAGAACATGGTCAGAGACCTGCTAAAACCAAAAAGAGTGTCAGTCCATCAATGCACTCGAGTACTGGGAAAAATGGTGGCGGCCTACGAGGCCATCCCCTTTGGCAGGTTCCATGCAAGGACATTTCAGTGGGACCTTCTGGACAAGTGGTCGGGGTCCCATCTACAAATACATCAGAAAATAAAACTGTCCCCCAGGGCCAGGGTGTCTCTCCTGTGGTGGCTGCAGAGTGCTCACCTTCTCGAGGGTCGCAGGTTCGGTATTCAAGACTGGGTTCTGGTGACCACGGATGCGAGCCTACGAGGATGGGGAGCAGTCACGCAAGGAAGAAATTTTCAGGGACTATGGTCAAGCCAGGAGGCTTGTCTACACATCAACGTAATGGAATTGAGGGCCATATACAACGGCCTACGACAAGCGGAGAATCTTCTTCGCGACCTACCGGTTCTCATTCAATCAGACAACGTCACAGCCGTGGCTCATGTAACCCGCCAAGGCGGGACAAGGAGCAGAGTGGCAATGGCGGAAGCCACCAGGATTCTTCGCTGGGCGGAAAATCACATAAGCGCTCTGTCAGCTGTCTTCATTCCGGGAGTGGACAACTGGGAAGCAGACTTCTTCAGCAGACACGATCTCCATCCAGGAGAGTGGGAAGTTTTTGCAGAGATAACAAGTCATTGGGGACTTCCTCAAATAGACATGATGGCGTCACGCCTCAACAAGAAGTTTCGGAGGTATTGTGCCAGGTCAAGGGACCCTCAGGCAGAAGCGGTGGATGCCCTGGTGACCCCGTGGGTGTTTCAGTCGGTCTATGTGTTCCCTCCTCTTCCGCTCATCTCAAAGATATTGAGAATCATAAGACGAAAAAGAGTGCAGACAATACTCATTGTTCCAGATTGGCCTCGAAGGGCCTGGTATTCAGATCTTCAGGAAATGCTCACAGAAGATCCGTGGCCTCTTCCTCTCAGGGAGGACCTGTTGCAGCAGGGGCCCTGCGTGTTCCAAGACTTACCACAGTTACGTTTGACGGCATGGCGGTTGACCACCAAATCCTAGCTGGGAAAGGTATTCCGGAGGAAGTCATCCCTACTCTGATAAAGGCTAGGAAGGAGGTGACGGCGAAACATTATCACCGTATCTGGAGGAAGTATGTATCTTGGTGTGAAGCCAAGAATGCTCCTATGGAAGATTTCTATCTGGGCCATTTTCTCCACTTTCTACAGACAGGAGTGGCTATGGGCCTAAAGTTAGGCTCCATTAAGGTACAGATTTCGGCCCTATCAATTTTCTTTCAGAAGGAATTGGCTTCTCTCCCAGAAGTTCAGACTTTTGTAAAGGGAGTGCTGCACATCCAGCCTCCTTTTGTGCCCCCAGTGGCACCATGGGACCTTAACGTGGTGCTACAGTTCCTAAAATCTCACTGGTTTGAACCTCTTCAAACGGTTGACTTAAAATTTCTCACTTGGAAAATGGTCATGTTGTTGGCCTTGGCGTCTGCAAGGCGGGTGTCCGAATTGGCGGCTTTATCTCACAAAAGCCCCTATCTGATTTTCCATGTGGATAGAGCAGAGTTGAGGACTCGTCCTCAATTTTTGCCTAAGGTGGTTTCATCGTTTCATATGAACCAACCTATTGTGGTACCTGTGGCTACGGGTGACTTGGAGGATTCCAAGTCCCTTGATGTAGTCAGGGCCTTAAAAATTTATGTAGCCAGGACAGCTCGGATTAGGAAAACAGATGCACTGTTTGTCCTGTATGCTGCCAACAAGGTTGGCGCTCCTGCTTCTAAGCAGACTATTGCTCGCTGGATCTGTAACACAATTCAGCAGGCTCATTCTATGGTTGGATTGCCGTTACCAAATTCGGTAAAGGCCCATTCCACTAGGAAGGTGGGCTCTTCTTGGGCGGCTGCCCGAGGCGTCTCGGCATTACAGCTTTGCCGAGTGGCGACTTGGTCGGGTTCAAACACTTTTGCAAAATTCTACAAGTTTGATACCCTGGCTGATGAGGACCTCATGTTTGCTCAATCGGTGCTGCAGAGTCATCCGCACTCTCCCGCCCAGTCTGGAGCTTTGGTATAATCCCCATGGTCCTTACGGAGTCCCCAGCATCCTCTAGGACGTAAGAGAAAATAAGATTTTAAACCTACCGGTAAATCTTTTTCTCCTAGTCCGTAGAGGATGCTGGGCGCCCGTCCCAGTGCTTACATATTTCTGCAAGGCTTGTATATAGTTATTGCTTACATAAGGGTTATGTTACAGTTAAGATCAGTCTTGGCTGATGCTGTTTTGTTCATACTGTTAACTGGTTGCGTATATTCCATGTTATACGGTGTGGATGGTGTGGGCTGGTATGAATCTTGCCCTTAGATTAACAAAAATCCTTTCCTCGTACTGTCCGTCTCCTCTGGGCACAGTTCTTTAACTGAGGTCTGGAGGAAGGGCATAGAGGGAGGAGCCAGTGCACACCCATCTAAAATCTTTAGAGTGCCCATGTCTCCTGCGGAGCCCGTCTATACCCCATGGTCCTTACGGACTCCCCAGCATCCTCTACAGACTAGGTGAAAAAGATTTACCGGTAGGTTTAAAATCTTATTATTTTTCAGTTACCAATTTTCTGCCACGTCACACTGAATTTGCATATATCATTATCCACCCACAATGTGGATGACATAGTGACAGGTAAACATAGGAAATAAGGGCAGATTATTGAAAATGCACACACACTGCAAGATATCGGGAGATTGTGGCTGAGATTTTTGTTCTGAGCCGATTGTTGGGAAAATCGATCCTTCGGGTGTGTGTGCAAGATTTTCCCAAATTATCGTTGAAACACCAACACGATTGTTCATACACACTACAGAATAAACCAGGCCGATGTCCCAATTATTGGCAAATCGGACCAATAATTGTATAGAGTGTACCTAGCATCACCCAGACATTTGCCCTCAAGGGACATTTTATACAATTAGGGTTTTATAAAAAATAAAGAATGGCATTATTTTACAGCGCAATCTACAGTTCCAGCCTCATTACATAGGAAATAATGAGTCACCTGTCTCATATACACACTTAGCAAAGAAAAAAAGAAATACCATATGCAGTTGGGCTTAGACCAGGTAAAACACACATATTTTACACACAGGGGTATATTTACTAAGGTCCCGATTTTGACCGAGATGCCGTTTTTTCTTCAAAGTGTCATGTCGGGAATTTACTAAGCAAAAATCTCGGCAGTGATGAGGGCATTCGTAATATTTTAGAAGTCCTAGGAAAAAATTACGAATCAATACACCATCGGTCAAATACGCCTGCAATTTGGTAGAAATCGGTAATTTACTAAAAAGTGCAAATCACAAACACTGCCGACAATAGCCAAACACTGCCGTGCTGAAATACAATTCGTGAAAAAGTGCTAAAAAAAAACAGACCTGCTTTTTTATCCCGTGTTTGGCTAGGCATGCACGGATCAATGAGATCCGTGCATGTTTATCAGTGGGAAGGGGATGGGAAAGTGTAATTTATTTATTTTTAAAAATGCGTGGGGTCCCCCCTCCTAAGCAAAACCAGCCTCGGGCTCTTTGAGCCGGTCCTGGTTGCAAAAATATGGGTAAAAAAATGTCAGAGGTTCCCCCATATTTAAGCAACCAGCACCGGGCTCTGCGCCTGGTCCTGGTTCCAAAAATACGGGGGACAAAAAGCGTAGGGGTCCCCCGTATTTCTGAAACCAGCACCGGGCTCCACTAGCCAGATACATAATGCCACAGCCGGGGGACACTTTTATATTGGTCCTGGCGGCCCTGGAATTACATAACCAACTAGTCAACCCTGGCCGCGGTACCCTGGAGGAGTGGGGACCCCTTCAATCAAGGGGTCCCCCCCCTCCAGCCACCCATGGACCAGGGGTGAAGCCCGAGGTTGTCCCCCCCATCCAAGGGCTGCGGATGGGAGGCTGATAGCCGTTTTGTAAAAAAAATGAATATTGTTTTTAGTAGCAGTACTACAAGTCCCAGCAAGCCTCCCCCGCAAGCTGGTACTTGGAGAACCACAAGTACCAGCATGCGGTGGAAAACCGGGCCCGCTGGTACCTGTAGTACTACTACTAAAAAATACCCCAATAAAAACATAAGACATACACCTTGAAAGTAAAACTTTAATGCATACATCCACACTTCCATATACACATACTTACCTATGTTCACACGAGGGTCGGTCCTCTTCTCCATGTATAATCCATGGGGTACCTGTGGAAAAAATTATACTCACAAAATCCAGTGTAGATGGCTCCTCTTTTAATCCATTTGTAATCCAGGTACTTGGCAAAAAAAAAAAAAAAACGTATACCCGACCTCGCACTGAAAGGGGCCCCATGTTTTCACATGGGACCCCTTTCCCCGAATGCCAGAAACCCCCTCTGACTTATGTCTAAGAGGGTTCCATCAGCCAATCAGGGAGCGCCACATTGTGGCACCCTCCTGATTGGCTGTGTGCTCCTGTACTGTATGACAGGCAGCACCCGGCAGTGTTACAATGTAGCGCCTATGCGCTCCATTATAACCAATGGTGGGAACTTTGTGGTCAGCGGTGAGGTTACTTTCGGTCAACCGCTGACCACAAAGTTCCCACCATTGGTTACAATGGAGCGCATAGGCGCTACATTGTAACACTGCCGTGTGCTGCCTGTCATACAGTACAGGAGCACACAGCCAATCAGGAGGGTGCCACAACGTGGCTCTCCCTAATTGGCTGATGGAACCCTCTTAGACATAAGTCAGAGGGGGTTTCTGGCATTCGGGGAAAGGGGTCCCATGTGAAAACATGGGGCCCCTTTCAGTGCGAGGTCGGGTATCCATTTTTTTATTTTGCCAAGTACCTGGATTACAAATGGATTACAAGAGGAGCCATCTACACTGGATTTTGTGAGTATAAATTTTTCCACAGGTACACCATGGATTCTACATGGAGAAGAGGACCGACCCTCGTGTGAACATAGGTAAGTATGTGTATATGGAGGTGTGGATGTATGTATTACAGTTTTACTTTCAAGGTGTGTGTCTTATGTTTTTATTGGGGTATTTTTTTAGTAGTAGTACTACAGGTACCAGCGGGCCCGGTGTTCCTCCGCATGCTGGTACTTGTGGTTCTCCAAGTACCAGCTTGCGGGGGAGGCTTGCTGGGACTTGTAGTACTGCTACTAAAAACAATATTCATTTTTTTACAAAACGGCTATCAGCCTCCCATCCGCAGCCCTTGGATGGGGGGGACAGCCTCGGGCTTCACCCCTGGCCCTTGGGTGGCTGGAGGGGGGGGACCCCTTGATTGAAGGGGTCCCCACTCCTCCAGGGTACCCCGGCCAGGGGTGACTAGTTGGTTATGTAATGCCAGGGCCGCCGGGACCAATATAAAAGTGTCCCCCGGCTGTGGCATTATGTATCTGGCTAGTGGAGCCCGGTGCTGGTTTCAGAAATACGGGGGACCCCTACGCTTTTTGTCCCCCGTATTTTTGGAACCAGGACCAGGCGCAGAGCCCGGTGCTGGTTGCTTAAATATGGGGGAACCTCTGACATTTTTTTCCCCATATTTTTTTCAACCAGGACCGGCTCAAAGAGCCCGAGGCTGGTTTTGCTTAGGAGGGGGGACCCCACGCAAATTTTTTGGGGATTTTAACACTGATTTTAATTTTTAAAAAGGCGCACAATGAAGCCCAGCACGGATCTCTCAGATCCGGCCGAGATTCATTGTATTAAAGTCGGCAGTGTTTTACAAGTCACTCACGTAAAACACTGCCAAAAAAACCGAATGACATCGACATAGGTAAATCCGAAAATGCAGAATACGGCAGCTTAGTAAATTAGTCGTACTAAATTCAAAAAGTTGCAATTTTACACTTTCGATGTCATTCGTGATTGAACTTTGACCTCAAACGGGAAATTACGAATTTTAGTAAATATACCCCACACAGTTGTTTTTGGTGTGCTGCAAGTCCACAATTCACCGGTCACAATGTAGCTCCAGATACATGAAATATAAACAACAATAAAAGCAATATAGTGTAGTATTTGCAATCAAAAAAATGTCCAAAAGTAGATAGTCACTCAGTGAATACAGCAGGAAATGAGTTGTGGACCTTTCAATCAGTGGGAAAACACCACGTGTACCACCAATGTATGCTTACATAAAGCTTACTTGTAAGCCTACTTGGTAAATGCCCATAAAGGTATATTTTCCCTTTTATATCATCTGGGTTTCATGGGTTGGACCAGATAGATAAATATCCAATGCCAGGTACTTAAAAACATTGACATTTATTCCACAAATGTGATTAAAATTAAAACAGGGACATTTCCATCTTTTTCTTATCAGCTTTGACAGGTCAGTCACCAATTCCTGGAGAGTGGAATCCCCAGGATAATCCCACACCCCTGATGGTTCTAGACCAATATTGTGCTGGCAATATCCATAAATCTAGGTGACCTCCATAAATCTACAGTAGGTGGCCATACTTCCTAGCCTCAATTTGTGCATGAAAATGTCATAACTGGAAGAAATATAAAAAGAACCAAAGAGAATGCAAATAGGTAAAGTAAAACATTCAAATGTTAAAAAAAAGAAAAAGAAATTGCCACCAAATATCGGCATCCAGAACTATTTATCAGGCCTTCCCTGTGCTTATGATTAGAAATTGGGGATTATGAGTCCTCTGCAGTGGCGGAACTAGCGAGTGGTGGGCCCAGGTGTGACAAAACGCTTTGCCCCCCCACATCCCATCCAAGTCCACCCCCTCACCCCTGGAGAGGATCTGGTGAGGGGGACCTGCTCAGGGCCAGAGAAATGGATACCTAGCAACAGTGCCGTAAATAGACATTTTAGCACTGTGTGCAAGAAACGGCATCGGAGCCCCACCCCTGCATGCAAAATAGGGGCAGTGCGCGCCGTAGGCGCGCGCAAAAATACATAGTGGCATGGCTTCGTGGGGAAGGGGTGTGGCCACAAAATAATACCAATTCATAAAACGGTGCACAGTAGTCTCCATTATTCAAATTACGCCGCACAGTAGCACCATTACACCAGGTAGAGACCCTTTTTCACCTTTCAGCGGACAGATTCCTCTTTTTGCACATTACGGCAGACAGCGTCCCCTTTTTACACATTACGGCAGACAGCGTCCCCCTTTTTACACATAACGGTAGACAGCGTCCCCTTTTTACACATAACGGCAGTCAGCGTACACTTTTTACACATAACGGCAGACAGCGTGCCCTTGTTAAACATAGCGGCAGACAGCATACACTTTTTACACATAACGGCAGACAGCGTGCCCTTGTTAAACATAGCGGCAGACAGCGTACACTTTTTACACATAACGGCAGACAGCGTCCCCCTTTTTACACATTACGGCAGGCAGATTCCCCCTTTTTACACATAGCGGCAGGCAGATTTCCCATTTTTACACATAGCGGCAGGCAGTCCCCCATTTTTACACATTGCGGCAGGCAGATTCCCCCTTTTTACACATTGCGGCAGGCAGTCCCCCATTTTTACACATAGCGGCAAGCAGATTCCCCCTTTTTACACATTGCAGCAGGCAGATTCCCCCCTTTTTACACATTGCGGCAGGCAGATTCCCCCTTTTTACTCATAGTGGAAGGCAGTCCCCCATTTTTACACATAGCAGCAAGCAGATTCCCCCTTTTTACACATTGCGGCAGGCAGTCCCCCATTTTTACACAATGCGGCAGGCAGATTCCCCCTTTTTACACATTGCGGCAGGCAGTCCCCCATTTTTACACATAGCGGCAAGCAGATTCCCCCTTTTTACACATTGCGGCAGGCAGATTTCCCCTTTTTACACATAGCGGCAGGCAGTCCCCCATTTTTACACATAGCGGCAAGCAGATTCCCCCTTTTTACACATTGCGGCAGGCAGTCCCAAGAAAGAAAGAAAGAAAGAAAGAAAGAAAGAAAGAAAGAAGGAAAGAAAGAAAGAAAGAAAGAAAGAAAGAAAGAAAGAAAGAAAGAAAGAAAGAAAGAAAGAAAGAAAGAAAGAAAGAAAGAAGAATTAAACTTACCCTCTCCACTGGCTCAGGCTCCTCGGTGCAGCTTGACGATTCCCGGGCAGGAGAGAAGGAGGAGGAGGGAGCCGCAGCAGCGCTGTGTTATTGGTGGAAGCGCTGCTGCCCCTCTGCTTCACTATAGGCTGTTCTCGGAAGACAGCCTATAGTGAAGCAGAGGAGCAGCAGCAGCAGCGCCTCCACCAGTAACAAAGCGCTGCTGCGGCTCCCTCCTCCACCTCCCTCCTCCTCCTTACCCCGTACCGCTGCTCCTCTCCTCTCTCCGGGCGGCTGTGGCTGCGGGCAGCGGTTGCCCACAGTGCACAGCGGCATGTAATGAGTCAGTTTGACTCATTACATGCTTTGGGCCCCTGTGCAACGCACTGGTTGCACTGGCGGTAGTTCCGCCTCTGGTCCTCTGCACTTCCTCCTGTTGTTACACAGAGTCTTTTATCTTTATATAAAAAAAAGTGTATATGTTAAAATAACTAAATATAATTAGGTGTGTTTTGCAATAAATGCTTTCTTGACAAATGGAACACCAATAGTGACACTCTCTCTACTGATGTTTTACATATTTTTATATTATTATTATTTTTTTATATGAGGATAAAATACTCTTTGTGGCAACATGAGGAAGTGCTGTGGACTCATAATCCACAGTTTCTTATCTGATATTTGTTGTATCTCTGTTATACTTCCTATCTGTCCAAACGAATTCTCCCCAGCACAACATTTGGTATTAACACCATGCTTACCGACATTCTGGCTGCTCTCTGCGGGAGATAGCAGCCAGGTCGGCTCAGAGGGCGGGCAGGGGAGGCTGTGAAGTAGAGGAGGGGGTGGGCCGGAGAAGGGATGAGGCGGAGCAAGGGTGGGCGGGGGTGGAGCAAGGGTGGGGTCACTGTGACACCTCCTTAAAGCCACCCCCCGCTCTGTAATGCCGCGATCACCGGCATTACACTGCAGGGGGGCGTGGCTATGATGGCGTGATTCAGCAAGAATCGCGTCATCAACTGCCCAGACCGCCCACTTTACACACTAAGTGGGCGGATGGGCAGGGGGGACCCCACAAATCGGGAGACTTGCCTGCTCTTCCGGGGGGCCGGGAGGGTCACCCGATTTTCGGTAGCCTTCCGGCCATTCCGGGAGAGTAGGCAAGTATGATTAACACACTTTTTATTGCGTAGTTCTTTGTGGAACATGAAAAAAATGTGTGAAAGATGTTTCAAAAGCTAAAGTATGCAGTTCTTATACAGTATGCCTTTCACACATTTATTCACCACAGTGCTACACATGCTGGATTCAGTCTCTCTTCCTTTACACTTTATTGCATGTGGTAAATGTAAATGTGTAATCTACACTCTATCTGAAATTAATTACAACCATCCTATCTGTCTAAATCCATTAAAAATGGTGGTGCAAACAAATCTTCTGTGCTTGCTTTATGCATTGAATTAATTGATTAACCAAACTCAATTGTAAGTTACAAAGTAGATTTCACAAAAAGATATTAATTTATTACCAATTTAAGGGACCTTCAGGTTGTTTATTATTATTATTATAATTATTATTATTTCTTTATTTATTTATGTCTTTATTTTTTATTTATTTATTTATTTGGGGGGGGGGTTGGGATGTAAACCGTTAGAAGGATAACTTGTCAGGAGCTTCCTTCCCTGAGGCAAGGCTTTGCTACCTTTTCAGGACTGTGAAGGGTGGAGTGAAGCATGGCACCATATATAATGTCATTATAGCCCCACCCCCACAATATTTTACAACATTTCCAGTATTACATCACTGGAGACAGCACTGACATGGTGGCAATTATAGCAAATAAGAACATTATACACCTTACCTAACCACATCACATGAGAAGTGGTTAAAAGTTATGCTGTTTCCTGTCTCCCATTCATTGTAACCCGCACTTTGTGCTCCTGACAAAAGGACATGGTGTACCCAAACACCTATACACTGCACCTCCTTAAGTTTTTAAAGAGCTGCAGCAAGGAGACAGAAATACAGTAAAAAATACTGGTAATGATTACTAGTTAAGGTGCATCCGGAATGTATTCACAGCGCTTCACTTTTTCCACATTTTGTTAATTTAATAATAATAATAATATATTAATTTCTCCCTCAAAATTCTACACACAATACCCCATAATAACAACGTGAAAAAGTTTTTTGGGAGGTTTTTTTTTTCAAATTTATGAAAAAGAAAAAACTAAGAGATCACATGTTTATAAGTATTCACACCCTTTGCAATGAAGCTCAAAATTGAGCACAGATGCATCCTGTTTCCACTGATCATCCTTGCTAGCTTAATTGGAGTCCACCTGTGGTAAATTCAGCTGAGTTAACATGATGTGGAAAGGCACACACTGGTATATATAAGGTCCCACACTTGACAGTGCATGTCTGAGCACAAACCAATCATGAAGTCAAATGAATTGTCTGTAGGCCTCCGAGACAGGATTGTCTCGAGGCACAAATCTGGGGAAGGTTACAGAAAAATATCTACTGCAGCTCCATCTGTAAATGGAAGAAGTTTGGAACCACCACTACTCTTTTTAGAGCTGGCCAGCCATGTCAATTGAGCAATTGGGGAATTTGAGCTCTAGTCAGGGAGGTGACCAAGAAACCAATGGTCACTCAGTCAGAGCTACAGCATTTCTCTGTGGTGAGAGGAGAACCTTCCAGAAGGACAACCACCTCTGCAGCAATCCAACAATCAGGCCTGTATGGTAGAGTGCCAGACGGAAGCCACTCCTTAGTAAAAAGCACATGGCAGCCCACCTGGAGTCTGCCAAAATGCACCTGTAGGACTCTCAGACCATGAGAAACAAAATTCTCTGGTCTGATGAGACAAAGATTGAACTCTTGGCGTGAATGCCAGTCTTCATGTTTGGAGGAAACCAGGTACCACTCATCACCAGGCCAATACCATCCCTACAGTGAAACATAGTGGTGTCAGCATCATGCTCCGGGGATGTTTTTTCAGTGCCAGAAACTGGGATAACCTTCTCCGGAGCGCTCTTGACCTCAGACTGGGGCGATGGTTCATCTTTCAGCAGGACAGTGATCCTAAGAGCACATCCAAGATATCAAAGGAGTGGCTTCAGGACAACTCTGTGAATGTCCTTGAGTGGCCCAGCCAGAGCCCAGACTTGAATCCGATTGAACATCTCTAACGTGGAGCTTGAGAGGTTCTGCAAAGAGGAATGGGCAAAACTGCCTAAAGATAGTTCTGTCAAGCTTGTGGCATCATATTCAAAAAATACTTGAGGCTGTAATTGCTACCAAAGGTGTATCAACAAAGTATTGAGCAAAGGCTGTGAATACTTACTTACATGTGATTTCTTAGTTTTTTATTTTTAAGAAATTTGCGAAAATCTCAAAAAATCTTTTTCACGTTGTCATTATGGGGTATTGCGTGTAGAATTTTGAGGGGAAAAATGAATTTATTCCATTTTGGAATAAGGCTGTAACATAACAAAATGTGGAAAAAGTGAAGCGCTGTGAATACTTTCTGGATGCACTGTATATTGAAAGTTTTTATATCTATATATAAACAAACATGATTAAAGAAATAATTTCCACGGAAGTGGTGGCAACACTGATATTCCTTATTGATGATTGTTTTGGGTGAAAACTGGAAAAATCTGGAGAATTTAAATCTGTATTTATGTTTTAAATTACAGCACTAGTAAGTATGAGTGTATGCTTTTTCATAGCAAATGTCTCAATCATTTTTTTATAGTTGCTATCTTTGCTTAAAGCTAAATTTCAATTGTAAGATTATGTATACATCATATTCTGTAGTTTTAAAAGATCATGGTTGATTGAGCTCTTTTAGTATTAGACCTTAAGACAAAGAAAATGAATGTACAGTACAGTAATAACATGATAGCTAAAATCAATTATTGTAGAGATATGTTTATTTTGGTGTAAAATAAACAAATTCACTTAAATTATGTCAACTCTTTGGTGTGAATAACGGTGTACTTTTATACTATCATACAGTACTGTGTTGGATATATAATGAGATGGATCCATGTTTTATATTTCTCAAGGCATCATAAAAAATTACATACAGGAAAGTCTAAAATGAGGGAAAGGCCTAGAACACATTAAAGTCAACAGCTTCAAACGCTCCTGGTGAAAATTTACTAAGATTCATTTTCAGGCCAGAGCCCAATACAGTTTACACAGGAAATTGCTAATTTGAAGCATCTACAATGATTCCTGTGTAAACTGCATTGAGCTCATGCATTAGTGCATCCGGAAAGTATTCACAGCACTTCACTTTTTCCACATTTTGTTATGTTACAGCCTTATTCCAAAATGGAATTTATTCATTTCCCCCTCAGAATTCTACATACAATACCCCATTATGACAATGTGAAAAAAATATTTTTTTTTAGATTTTTGCAAATTTCTTAAAAATAAAAAACTAAGAAATCACATATTCATAAGTATTAACAGCTTTTGCTCAATACTTTATTGATGCACCTTTGGTAGCAATTACAGCCTCAAGCCTTTTGGAATATGATGCCATAAGCTTGGCACTATCTTTGAGCAGTTTCACCCATTCCTCTTTGCAGAACCTCTCAAGCTCCAACAGGTTGGATGGGAAGAGTCACATTCAAGACACTAATAAAAACAGTGCATTGATTTGATGCATAGAGTTGCTATTTTGGTGTGATTTTGGTACGAGTTTGATCGATTTTGCAAACACGATTCTTAGTAAACTTGTAATTTCCTTTGATACCAATATTATTCTAAAGTTTTTTCTTATGGCATTCGTTGGCAAATTCATGTTTAACATGTGATTTGGTCTTTAGTAAATTTGTAATTTGCAAAATTACGGCAAAATCATAAAAATTTACCAAAACTGACCCTTACTAAAATTCACTCCTGGAATTGTCTGACCCCCTTGATCCCCTAAAATAGCTCAGTGTGTAGAGGTACAGACTGATTCGATGACCACTCCAAGGTTATTGGATCTGCAGAATGATCTGAAAAGTGTGTTCCCAGCTTTAAACAAATTGATAATGACAGGAAACATGTAATTGCTATGTAAGCAGTTATATTCAGCGAAAGATGTGTTTGTTGAGCAATTATTGTTTAGTTAAAAAGATAAATATTGTGTAGCACTGTCAATTAAGGTGGACATATTACAAATTGCATATAGTGATAAAGTATGAAACAAGTATGATTGTAAAAATGGATCTGCATAACTTATATTACAGTCTCAGAGGTGGGCAAACAATTAATGCATATTGCTAAAATTGTGGTCATAACACAATCCTGAAAAGAAAGATGGCTATTGTATTGTCCGGTTGGTGAATAAATGTAATGACTGGATGCAGAGTACCGACAAAATGAGTTGATGCATTTTTCATAGATCCAGACCAATGGCCGTATGCTCATCATTTGGCCATTGGTCTGTATCTATGAAAGAAGCAGTACTGAAGACAGACAGCATACCGTGCATTTACTGGCAGATTACTCCATTTGCCAGTTGCACCCCATGTCGGAGAGTTGTTTGTTGTTATACAGTATATCACTGAGATTACACCTCTGAAATATCAATGTAAGTATATATATATATATATATATATATATATATATATATATAAAGTCTGGCACTCTCTTAACTTTACACCTGGAACCAGTGCCGGAATCTGAAAATTATACAGTGCAGAAATAATGAACGGCACTCAAAGCACAACTTATTTAGAATGCAAAAAATGGTCGACCATTTTTTATATATATATTACACAATGGGCTATTGCCTGCATTTACAGTTGTGCACGCAAAGTGGTGCAGATGGTATGAGCACACCCCAGCCGACAGATCCCTCTAACTGCCAATTGCACACCACTCTGGAGGAGGATGCTCAGTGAGTGGAGCTGCAGATTCGAGACTTCACTTAAAATCATGAGGATAGAAAGATATAGGGGAAGATAGGAGGAATATAGGTAGATGGGAGGAATATGGCTAAGAATTGGAGTAGACACAGCAGTGCAAGTATGTGGGTACGCTCGGGTACAGAGTACCCTTAAGAATTTGGTTACCCGCAGTACCACCTGCCACACACTTGCGATTACCACAATTATAATGTGCCACAAAGCAACAAGACCATATTGCTTGGCAGCATGACAGCTCCTCCCAATTTGTCAGGGTTACTGGGAGTGCGACAGTGGCTGTATTTTCCTGTTATTATGGAGGCATTAATTATATAGTGTTATTAAATTGGGGCATTACTATATATTTCTATTATACTGGAGGTATCACTATATATTTCTATTATACTGGAGGCATTAATATATATTTTTAGCCTTGCCTCCAGATTCCCCCCAAAAAAGGGGCTGTCGTGTTGCCACACCACTAGTGTCATGTAGCCACTCCCACTAGCAGCATGTGGTCATGCCCCCTCATAACACATAACCACGCCCATTTTCGGCACTCAGTACCACTAGGAAAATATTTCTACTTGCACCACTGGGTAGACAGGAGGAATAGGTTGAAGAATAGAAGGAGGCTTGAAGAATACGGGGACATGGGAGGAAGAGAGGTAGATGGGAGAAGTAAAGTAAAGAATACACAGTACCTTAAGATACAGTATGTGAAGGTGGCAGAAAAAAGAAACCCTGCACAAAAGCAAATGACTCAGCAGATGTTGGGTTCAAAATACTAGTGTATATAAGTACTGTAATTTTGTTGAGGGTTTTTTTTATTAAATGTGTAATAAGAATCTGACTCCAAATTTGATCAACAATTATGCAACCCATCCATTAAAACGATTTTAAGTAAAGTTGATCAACACATTTTTAGACATTCAACCCACAATGTTGGTCAGGCATAGAAAATGTTGCCTAAGCCTGACATCAGTGGAAAATGTACTGTAACTTAAGGCTGACATCAGTGGAAACACTGAATTTCAGGCAAATATATATATATTACCTAGCCGAAAATACATGCAGTACAAATGAAAGATTGTAAGGAAGTGCACCAAATATTTGTCTCATTGGGCCTAATTCAGACCTGATCGCTGCTCTGCATTGACAGGCAGAGACATTTGCTGTGCGGGAGGGGACATACCAGCGGTGTTGGACCGCCTTTATAGGAGCGCAACACAGGCATGCCCGGCCTGTGCAGGGGGGGCAGGCTGCAGCGGCTGCGTGATGTCACACACAGCCGCTATGACCCGGAAAGTGATAGGTAGCTCCCTGCCAGCGCGCAGGGAGCTACCTGAAGAATACCTATGTTAAATTTCAGCTTCCTAACATATTGGGAAGTAAAAGAATTAATGATGAATCAGTGAGTGAGTGAATGAGGGCTTTCACTTTTATAAGTATAGATTAACACTCTCATTATCAACCTCCTCATTAGTGATCGGAGGTAGTCCTTCCATAAAATTGTATTGTGGGGGCTAAAACAAAGCAAGCACTTTATCCACAAAGTGTCAGTCCCTGTTGCTGAAGTGCTTGGTTTCTTAAACTGTACAGTTCTATTTAATCTCCAACATAAGGGTGGGAGGAAATGCCAAAGGACAATTCCATCTTGCAACAACTTTCATTTCTGCCACTGCTGTGTCATTATTTCATAGATGTGCTGTAAACTGCCATGTATTTGTGCCGCTGCTCTGTCGGTTAGTAACTAACCTAGTCGCTGCAGCCTTTGGCCAATAATGGCTAAAACAATATTGTAAGCTATGAGGTGGTCAAAATTGATTGGAAATTACTAGACATTAATGATATTGAGGCTAATAATACTCTAGAAACCAAAAAGGCCCAAATTACAGTACGTGATTTTAGCTTTTTTTGTAAATTTTTAAAAAAAAATCCAAATCCAAAACCAGTCACAGTGTTTAGGAAATCCAAAGCCAGATGATGAATGCATGGATTTATATTTACTTATAAATGTAACAATGTAATAAATAGAGATGTGGGCCTGACCATTTTTGCTAGTTTTGGTTTTGGCTTTAATTCATCATCCAGTTCTAGTTTCGGATTCGGTTTTGGGTTTTGGTTCTGTATTTTTTTCAAACGTGACAAAAACTTAAAAAAACACAATTTTTTTGTTTTTTTGTTCCTAGAGTATTATCAACCTCTTTAATAGCATTAATTTCCAGACATTTCCACTCAATTTTAACCACCCACACTTCACAATATTGTTTTCATCCATTTTAGTCCAAAAAGCTGCAATAAGCTAGCTACCGTAGCTTGGTAATCAAAGTGATAGTGAGGTGAGGCCTAGTGGCAAAAAGACAGTAACAGTAAATTATAAATAGAGTGATTGATGAATTGATTATGATAGACAATTGTATGACCTATGTTATCGATACTGATTTACTCAATATACCTGTACACAAGTTGTACAAGTAAAAAGAGTATTTTTTTTCACCTTTTTCACAAATAACAACTCACAGAAGTGAATCATCCCACTTATATTTATTATGCCAACAAAAAAAGAAGAAATACAAATATTTATTGATTGTAGTAGGCATTGGCAACTGTATGGTTCACTACAGTGGCGCATGCAGGGGGGGGGGGGGGGTCCGAGTACCTGGAAACCTCCCTGATGAGCCAAATTTTCTTTTTGAGATGGATAAAGCTGTGTCTCTGTCTCAGCAAAAGCTGAGACCGCAATAGCAGAGAGCTATGCAGATCTCTGCTTACAGAATGTCCCAGGGGCCAGGGGAGCTGCTGGCTGTTCATTCTTGGTCAAAGTAGCTCCTCTGTCTTCACAGTCACACTGCCACCCCTCTACTCCCAGCCCCTGGATTGCATACAGTGTAATGCTATATATGTATATAAGTTTAAAATCTTTGTTTATATTTGTATGGCATGTATGTATGTATGTATGTATGTATGTATGTATGTATGTACAGTATGTGGGTTTGTGTATGTACAGTATGTATGTATGTATTTATGTATGTATGAGTTTGGTGTGTTTGTTATATAGAGAGAGAGAGAGAGAGCTGCAATTGATGAACAGCACTCCTTATACATTCTGTACTGATTTTCTATAATTTACCAATCTCTATGAGTGCCATCCTGCCTCCATACATGTGTGTGTGTGTGTGTGTGTGTGTGTGTGTGTGTATATATATATATGTATAAATATATATACAGTATACACACACATACATACATATATATATACCACAGCAGTCAGGCGGCACTCACGGCAAGAAAAAGGAATACACAGACACCTTGCGGAGCTGTCAACGTTTCAATGCATAAAATACATTTTCGTCAGGACAACAAGGTATAAGAATCCAACATACCTAAATAGTCTTCTCCGTCTGTGCATGGCGCCGTCCGCCCGCCGCGTCCCGCTCAGCCGAATGACATCATCCGCAGGCGCCGGCGTCCGGCGTCATGACAACCAGACAAGATTCACCATACATCTAGTACAAAAAAAAGGAAGAAAAAAATAAAGTACACACAGTGATCATATAGAAAAATCTAAAAGCACCATAAGAAATCAGCTATCTCCGCAAGTCTGTATACAGTAAATATATAGCTACTAAGAAATTGCTATACAAAATGAACTTCAATATCTTATATAATAAATACATAATACCAATTCCGCAATAGGAGCACTTCTCCTTGGTGCAGAGTTGGTCCAACAATCTAGCAAGAGATTTCGGCAGGCATATGTACAGAGACAAGTTTATGACATAGTACAACAGAAAAATCATGAAAAAAATATGAATTAATAAACAGTGAAAAAATATGGAGAACATCCAAACTCCACACCTAACAAAAAAAAAATGAAAAGAATATACAATAAAAAAGAAAAAAACACAAGATTATGACTGTAGGACACAAACATCAGATAGACCCAGATGAGTCAAATAAGATAGACTAACCCATGATATATCAAATGAAACAGGCTAGCCCATGATGTTCATTAAGGCCCCAGGAGGATAACGTATCTAATAAGTGAATCCACTTCGCTTCCCTTTTTAGCAGAAGCAGACCTCTATCACCACCCCGTTTAAGGGGCGGAATGTGGTCTATAATGCGGTAGCGCATTTGTGCCAAGGAATGACGTGCTTCAATGAAATGGCGGGGTACCGGCTGATCACTTTTGTCTGTATTTAGGGCTGCCCTAATGGAAGACCTATGAGCTGCCATTCGCTCTTTGAAGGCGCATTCCGTCTTCCCTATATAGTGAAGTCCACAAGGGCAGCTGAGTAAATACACCACAAATCTAGTGGTGCATGTCACCCGATGTAGAATTTTAAATTTTTTCCCGGAATAGGGATGATGGAAACTATCCCCCGCAATCATATGGCTGCAAGTTGTGCAGCCTAAACATTTGAAGCAGCCCAAATGGGCAGGGTTAAGGAAACCTGCATCCCTGACATTACTCAATGGAGGAAACTGTATGTCTGTTTTCATAACAAGGTCTCTAATGTTCCTTCCCCTTTTATAAGCTGGCATAATTCTGGTATTATTGAGGCTCCTAAGCTGTTTATCTGAGCTAACTATAGGCCATAAGGATTTACTGAGCTTATTCACCTGATTGCTTTGGCAGTGAAACTTATTAACCCAGATCAAGCGATTCTCAGTTTGCTTTACAGCAGGGGTTAGTGCCACAGATCTAGGAATCTTAAGCACCTTAGTCTTAGTTGCCAGAAGATCCTCAAGGGGGTAGCCTCTCCGGTGGAACTTAGTTACCATAGAGTCTAATATATTCTCTACCTGGCTCTCTGGCTCTCCTCATTGATAATTCTGCGCACCCGCAGCATCTGTGAATAGGGAAGGCCTTTTTTGAGGGATACAGGATGATGGCTCGAAGCCAACAGCATAAAATTCCTGTCGGTGGGCTTCACATAGAGCCCAGTCTTAACCTTTCCATCATTAATGGTAATGCGTACATCCAGAAAATTGACACTATTGTGGTCAATTGTATGGGCAAGTTTTACAGGAGAGTCAGAGGAATTGTGATCTATAATCAGAGACTCAAGATCCTCACGTGGCCCACCCCATAAGATCAATAGATCATCAATATATCGTACATATAGTACGATCTGTCTGCTGATTCGTGGGCATTTGAAAAACAAGGACTCCTCCACCGCAAACATGTAACTATTCGCGAATGAAGGGGCCACATTGCTGCCCATGGCACAGCCCTGGAGTTGGAGGTAGTACGCATTATTGAACATAAAATAGTTCCGTTGCAGTGTCAGTTCAAGTAAACGCATGAAAAGGTTAACATCTGGACCCTTGTACAATGGATTACCCTCAATGAGTGATCTAACCGCCAATAACCCCTCCTGATGGGGTATACATGTGTACAAGCTCTTGACATCAATGGTAGCCAAGAGACAACCAATAGGGATATCATGAAGCTCATCCAGCCTTCTTAAAAGCATGGTGGTATCCTTCAAGTATGACACCTTGGCCTGTACACATGGCTGGAGAAAGTAATCTAAGTACATAGAAATTTTCTGATACATAGATCCTCTAGCCGATATAATGGGCCTAGCAGGAGGACAGCAAGGATCTTTGTGGAGTTTGGGTAGCGAATAAAGTAATGGTGTTACCGGAAAGGTAGTGGTCAAGGCATCACAGGTAGACTGTAAAATAAACCCATCAGAAACCGCACCCTTCAAAATTAGATCCAATTCCACTTTAAAACGTGAGGTGGGATCCGAAGGGAGTTTGCAATAGACACTGCCATCACTCAATTGTTTATCTAATTCCAAAACATAGTCAGATACATTTTGAATGACTATGGCCCCACCTTTATCGGCGGGCCTGATAACGATATCATCGTATTTACTGAGTGACTTCAGTGCCTCCCACTCTTCACGTGAAAGATTAGAATGTTACATAGTAGGATTAGATGTAAGCAGTTGTACAGAGCTATCTAAAGTGTGACAAAAGATCTTAATAGATTGATTATGGGAAACAGGATCAAATCTTGATTTTTACGTAATGCTAGAGGGAGATCAACACAAGAATCTGGAATTATAGACTTATCATTAAAATATTCCTTGAGACGTAACTGTCTCCCTAATTTGTGTTGATCAATCTTCCACTCAAACGGGTCAAACCGGTTGGTGGGCACAAAGTTAAGTCCCTTGGATAATACCAAGGTTTCCGCAGGTGTCAAAGTTCTCCCTGATAAGTTGAATATTACTTGTTCTTCCTCTTGTAACGGGGACGTCCTGCCCCTCGACCTTTTGTTCTGCCCCCCCCCCCCTCCGCGTGCGTTGCCTCCGGGATTTGCCAGCTGGGCTCTTGTAAGCACCCCTAAAGGGGGACGACCAGAGATGTTCCCTTGTAAATCCACATCACTTGCAGATCCATTCCCATCCGTGGAGGTGTCTGTATCCAATGGGATCTGGTTGTTATGATGGGGGTATCGTCTTCTGGTAAACCTGGCTGAATTTGATGTGCCAGTGATCCATGGATACACTTGCTTGCGGTATAGTCCATCTTGACTTTTTCAAGCTTGTTACGTTTGTATTGGATAAGCTCCTTTCTGTATTTATCCACTTGGGTGGACAAGCTTCCCAACCAATCATTGGTTTGATCTGCCATGAGAGTAGATTTATGGGAATTTTCAAATATCTCTATTTGAGCTCTGATACTAGCCAGCTCACGTGTGACCTCTTCTATCACCAATAAATTAAGTCGTATGAGCACTTGTTCAAAATGGAGATCCATTTTTTACAGAATGGTACATTGAAGCGACCAATGGTGGGAACATTTTTTATCCGAAAGCCCCGGGGAATTTTCCCATCCCGGTGGTAATCAGACAATGTTACCCCATGATAGCGCGAATTGGACTACTACTATCATGGGGTAACATTGTCTGATTACCACCGGGATGCTCAAATAGAGATATTTGAAAATTCCCATAAATCTACTCTCACGGCAGATCAAACCAATGATTGGTTGGGAAGCTTGTCCACCCAAGTGGATAAATACATAAAGGAGCTTATCCAATACAAACGTAACAAGCTTGGAAAAGTCAATATGGACTATACCCGCAAGCAAGTGTATCCATGGATCACTGGCACATCAAATTCAGCAAGGTTTACCAGAAGACGATACCCCCATCATAACAACCAGATCCCATTGGATACAGACACCTCCACGGATGGGAATGGATCTGCAAGTGATGTGGATTTACAAGGGAACATCTCTGGTCGTCCCCCTTTAGGGGTGCTTACAAGAGCCCAGCTGGCAAATCCCGGAGGCAACGCACGCGGAGGGGGGGGCAGAACAAAAGGTCGTGGGGCAGGACGTCCCCATTACAAGAGGAAGAACAAGTAATATTCAACTTATCAGGGAGAACTTTGACACCTGCTGAAACCTTAGTATTATCCAAGGGACTTAACTTTGTGCCCACCAACCGGTGTCACCCGTTTGAGTGGAAGATTGAACAACACAAATTAGGGAGACAGTTACGTCTCAAGGAATATTTTAATGATAAGTCTATAATTCCAGATTCTTGTGTTGATCTCCCTCTAGCATTACGTAAAAAATCAAGATTTGATCCTGTTTCCCATAATCAATCTATTAAGATCTTTTGTCGCACTTTAGATAGTTCTGTACAACGGCTTACATCTAATCCTACTATTAAACATTCTAATCTTTCACGTGAAGAGTGGGAGGCACTGAAGTCACTCAGTAAATACAATGATATCGTTATCAGGCCCGCCGATAAAGGCGGGGCCATAGTCATTCAAAATGTATCTGACTATGTTTTGGAATTAAACAATTGAGTGATGGCAGTGTCTATTGCAAACTCCCTTCGGATCCCACGTCACGTTTTAAAGTGGAATTGGATCTAATTTTGAAGGGTGCGGTTTCTGATGGGTTTATTTTACAGTCTACCTGTGATGCCTTGACCACTACCTTTCCGGTAACACCATTACTTTATTCGCTACCCAAACTCCACAAAGATCCTTGCTGTCCTCCTGCTAGGCCCATTATATCGGCTAGAGGATCTATGTATCAGAAAATTTCTATGTATTTAGATTACTTTCTCCAGCCATTTGTACAGGCCAAGGCGTCATACTTGAAGGATATCACCATGCTTTTAAGAAGGCTGGATGAGCTTCATGATATCCCTATTGGTTGTCTCTTGGCTACCATTGATGTCAAGAGCTTGTACACATGTATACCCCATCAGGAGGGGTTATTGGCGGTTAGATCACTCATTGAGGGTAATCCATTGTACAAGGGTCCAGATGTTAACCTTTTCATGCGTTTACTTGAACTGACACTGCAACGGAACTATTTTATGTTCAATAATGTGTACTACCTCCAACTCCAGGGCTGTGCCATGGGCAGCAATGTGGCCCCTTCATTCGCGAATAGTTACATGTTTGCGGTGGAGGAGTCCTTGTTTTTCAAATGCCCACGAATCAGCAGACAGATCGTACTATATGTACGATATATTGATGATCTATTGATCTTATGGGGTGGGCCACGTGAGGATCTTGAGTCTCTGATTATAGATCACAATTCCTCGGACTCTCCTGTAAAACTTACACATACAATTGACCACAATAGTGTCAATTTTCTGGATGTATGCATTACCATTAATGATGGAAAGGTTAACATTGGGCTCTATGTGAAGCCCACCAACAGGAATTATATGCTGTTGGCTTCGAGCCATCATCCTGTATCCCTCAAAAAAGGCCTTCCCTATTCACAGATGCTGCGGGTGCGCAGAATTATCAATGAGGAGAGCCAGAGAGCCAGGTAGAGAATATATTAGACTCTATGGTAACTAAGTTCCACCGGAGAGGCTACCCCCTTGAGGGTCTTCTGGCAACTAAGACTAAGGTGCTTAAGATTCCTAGATCTGTGGCACTAACCCCTGCTGTAAAGCAAACTGAGAATCGCTTGATCTGGGTTAATAAGTTTCACTGCCAAAGCAATCAGGTGAATAAGCTCAGTAAATCCTTATGGCCTATAGTTAGCTCAGATAAACAGCTTAGGAGCCTCAATAATACCAGAATTATGCCAGCTTATAAAAGGGGAAGGAACATTAGAGACCTTGTTATGAAAACAGACATACAGTTTCCTCCATTGAGTAATGTCAGGGATGCAGGTTTCCTTAACCCTGCCCGTTTGGGCTGCTTCAAATGTTTAGGCTGCACAAATTGCAGCCATATGATTGCGGGGGATAGTTTCCATCATCCCTATTCCGGGAAAAAAATTAAAATTCTACATCGGGTGACATGCACCACTAGATTTGTGGTGTATTTACTCAGCTGCCCTTGTGGACTTCACTATATAGGGAAGACGGAATGCGCCTTCAAAGAGCGAATGGCAGCTCATAGGTCTTCCATTAGGCCAGCCCTAAATACAGGCAAAAGTGATCAGCCGGTACCCTGCCATTTCATTGAAGCACGTCATTCCTTGGCACAATTGCGCTACCGCATTATAGACCACATTCCGCCCCTTAAACGGGGTGGTGATAGAGGTCTGCTTCTGCTAAAAAGGGAAGCGAAGTGGATTCACTTATTAGATACGTTATCCCCCCGGGGCCTTAATGAACATCATGGGCTAGCCTGTTTCATTTGATATATCATGGGTTAGTCTATCTTATTTGACTCATCTGGGTCTATCTGATATTTGTGTCCTACAGTCATAATCTTGTGTTTTTTTCTTTTTTATTGTATATTCTTTTCATTTTTTTGTTAGGTGTGGAGTTTGGATGTTCTCCATATTTTTTCACTGTTTATTAATTCATATTTTTTTCATGATTTTTCTGTTGTACTATGTCATAAACTTGTCTCTGTACATATGCCTGCCGAAATCTCTTGCTAGATTGTTGGACCAACTCTGCACCAAGGAGAAGTGCTCCTATTGCGGAATTGGTATTATGTATTTATTATATAAGATATTGAAGTTCATTTTGTATAGCAATTTCTTAGTAGCTATATATTTACTGTATACAGACTTGCGGAGATAGCTGATTTCTTTTTTTTTTTTTAACACATTTTATTAGGTGGATCACAAAATTGTTACATTAATAACAGAACGTCAAGGCAAAATGGGTATTCAAAGAACAAATGTAACTGCATTAATTTGAAACATCAACTGAGTGGATCCCTTTTTTTGTTTTTTTGTTAATTAGATGAAAGTTAAAGCAATTGAAGTGGGTGACTCTCGGCGACGGAGTGGCCTTCCGTCAAAGAGAGTTAACGGAGGAAAAGAGAAGAAAGTGTTATTCAGAGAGGGAGTAGTAGGAGTCAGAAAAATAGAGGGGATAGATCAAATTCAATCAAAGAAGCAAGAAGGGGAGTAGAAAGGGGTAGAGGGGTGGCCTTCAAAGACAAGAAGTAGATATAGCTGCGATGCATGGTGTCATGTTGCAAATGGGGAAGGAGCCTGTTGTAAGATTAGCCATGGGGACCATACTTTATCAAATTGCTTCGAGGTATCACGGATAACAGCGGTCATATATTCCATTTTGAGTACGTACCAAATTCGGGAGATTATCACCGGTATTGGGGAGGGGATCGTGCTCTTCCAGTCCGTGGCTATTTGGCATGTCATTGCCGAAACCACATGTCGAAATAGCTTGTTTTGATGTTTGTTAAGAGTAGGGAGGGACATGGGGAGCAGAAAGTATTGGGGGTCAGGAGGAATAGAAGTGTCAAATAAGCGCGAGAGTAAAGTAATAAGCTCACCCCAAATCTTACAAATTTTTGGGCAGGTCCACCATATGTGCAAGAACGAGCCAACGGCCGCACAGCCCCTCCAGCATCTATCCGGAGTGTCGGGAAACATAGCGTGTAGACGGGACAGGACATAATACCAGCGATAGAGTAATTTGTAGATGTTTTCTTTAATTCTTACACATATGGAATTGGAGGCCGCATTATCCCAGATATCCACCCAGTCTTCATTGGCTATAGTGAAACCCAGGTCCTTTTCCCATGCTAACTCATGGAGCGCCCGGGACGAAGTGGGGTGGTCGCTAAGTAAAGCATAAATATCTGAAATGAGGCCCTTAGTGTTGGTGCGTTTCCAGCTAATGTATTCGAAGGGAGATAATGGTCTGTGTAGAAGGGTAGTGGTGATGGTGGAGTGAAAATGTCTGATTTGCAGATAACGGAAAAAGTCAGAGGGAGAGATTACTGTTCCTTCTCGAATATCTGCAAATTGTGGGAAGGTAGCGTTGGAGGTGATGTCATTAACATATAGCATACCGCTCGAGCGCCAGAATGTATACGAGGTTCTACACATACCCGGGGGGAAGGCTGGGTTGTGAAATAACGGAATTAACGGGGATGGGTACGGGGCCAAATTGAACCGCCTGTTAGCTAGGTCCCATGTCGCTAATGAGCGACTTACCACAGGATGTGAGAGGGCCATACGGGGGCGCTGGTTCCAGCGGAGCCAGAGTAGGGAAGATAGTGTAGCTAGACCTGTTTCCTCAGCTTCAATCCCCACCCAAACTTTCCGCATCCCGCCCTCGTTGCACCATTGTGCACATTGAGAGAGTTGCGCCGCATAGAAGTATTTCCTAAAGTCCGGTATACCCAGTCCCCACCTCTGGAAGGGCGCTGAAGCAATTTAAGCCTGACGCGGGGGCGCCTACGATTCCAGATAAAAAAGGAGGATTGGCATTGCAGGTTCTGAAAAACATAGGTGGGAACATAAATCGGGAGAGTCTGAAATAAATACAGAAGTCGGGGGAGCACACTCATCTTGACAGAGTTTATCCTGCCTATCCATGAGATGAAGTAGCTGGACCATTCCAACAAATCATCCTTAATTTTCTGCAGTAAGCGGGGGTAATTTGCTTGGAAAAGTTGGTGGTGATGATGGGTCAAGTACACACCGAGGTACCTGATTTTCTTCGTATACCAGTTACAGGGAAGGATAGTTTGTAGGTCTTGTTTGAGAGCTGCCGGGATATGAAAGTTAAGGACCTCTGTTTTGTTAACATTAATTTTATAGCCGGAAAACTGTGAATAGGAACGGATCTCAGTTAATAGTGAGGGGAGGGACTGGGCTGGATTTGTGAGGGAAATCAGGACATCATCAGCATATAGCGCTATCTTGTGTTCGGATAGGCCTGTGGAGACTCCGTGGATAGTGGTGTTATTGCGGATCTTTGCTGCAAGGGGTTCCATAACCAGTGCGAAGATTAAAGGGGAGAGGGGGCATCCCTGCCTGGTGCCATTGGCAATCCCAAAGCTGGCGGATGAAATAACGTTAACCAAAACCTGGGCCGATGGGGAACGGTAAAGTGCTTTAATCCCCTCTAGAAATTTTCCAGAGAATCCCATTTTGCCAAGGACTGCGAAGGCAAAAGACCATGAAATGCGGTCGAAAGCCTTCTCTGCGTCAAGAGCCAAAATGAGAGCAGGAGACTTCCGTTTTTGAATAGAGTAAATTAGATCTATAGCCCTTCTAGTGTTGTCGGACGCCTGGCGTCCAGGGATAAAGCCGACCTGGTCCGGATGGACCAGGCCGGGCATCAGGGGAGCCAGGCGGTTGGCTAATATTTTCGCATATATCTTCAGGTCGACATTCAATAGTGAGATTGGTCTATAATTTGAACAACTAGTCGGGTCTTTATCAGGCTTTGGGATTACCACTATGTCGGCCCGGGTCGTCTCCGGCAGAAAGGATGCTCCCTCAAGAATATCGTTAAATAAAGAGGATAGGTGTGGGGCCAGCTCTTTCGCAAACAGTTTATAATATTGGGCTGTGAAACCATCTGGCCCTGGAGCGGCCGACGAACGCATAGAGCGTATAGCAGATATTGTCTCCTCCTCTGAGATCCGACTATTAAGGGTATCTAACTGAGTGTCAGATAGGGCTGGAAGGAGGGTATCCGACAAGTATGAGTGTACTCCTCCAACCCCGTCAGGAGACGGAGGGGGCGGGTCCGACAAGTTATAAAGGGAGCTATAAAACAAGCGGAAATCCTCAGTCATCACTTCAGGGTCATAGGTATAGGTTCCCCTTTGTGGCGAATACAACTTATCTATTGCGCCCAGCGCCTGTTTACGACGTAGTTTGTTGGCCAGTAGGGAGTCTATTTTATCCATTTATCATAAAAACGTTGCTGCAGCTTCCGGAGAATTAGTGCTGCACGGTTAGAGAGGAGGGTATTAAGTTGTCCCCGAAGGGAGTCGATCTGAGAGAGGAGGGGAGCGTCGGGGGATGCTTTATGCCTAGCTAGTAAGGTGGCTATTTCTGATTCTAGTAAGGTGATCTCCTGCGTCGCTTTTCTCCTAATTGCCGACGATTTCGCCAGCAGAGCGCCGCGAATCGTGGCCTTGTGAGCTTCCCACAGGACACTAAGCGAAATATCAGGAGACATATTTTCGGCGAAGTAGTGTGTGATTGCTAGTCGAATTTCCTCTAGCGCAGAGGGGTGTTGCAAGAGCGAATCGTCTAGACGCCATTTATATTTCCTACGAGGTGAACGGTATATATCAATTAGAATGTAGACCCCAGCATGGTCCGTCCATGTCAGTGGCGTGATACCCGCATCAGAGATCAGTGGTACAAGGGCAGAGGAGATGTGGATCATATCGATCCTGGAATAGTGTTGATGTGGGGCTGAGAAATGGGTAAAATCTTTGGTGTGGGGGTGTTGGGATCGCCAGGTGTCGCAGAGGCCGTGGTGTTTCATGGTGGCAGTGAGAGTGCGGGAGGCCCGAGGCAGGGACATCGCGGAAGTGTGTGGTGGAGGGCCAGATCTGTCTAACAACGGGTCGATGATGGTATTAAAATCACCACCCATGATAATGCTTCCCTGTGCTTCTCGTGACAGGCGCTTAGAGAGAGAGTCAAAGAACATAGATTGGTCTTGGTTGGGAGCATAAGTGGAGACCAAAGTGAGAGCCACAGAGCGGAGGGTACCCATCACCATAAGAAACCGTCCGTCCGGGTCCGTCACAGTCCTAGAGTGGATAAACGGAATATTACGGTGAATTAAAATGGCTACGCCACGTTTTTTACAGTCTGCCGAGGCAAAGTAGGACTGGGAGAACCATTTACCCTTAAGTTGGGTATGAGAACTCGTAAGATGTGTTTCCTGAAGGAATGCTATGTCGACTCTCTCTCGCCTACAAGCACTCAGGAATACAGTACGCTTCCTAGGGGAGTTCAGGCCATTTACATTGACCGAGAAGATTTTAAGGGACATGGCTAATCACATAGGGGAGTATGACATATCGCAATTCCTGATCCGGTAAAGGACCATTTGAGTCAGGAGGAGGCCACCCCTCGGGACAGAAAGAGAGAAGGAGCGGAAAGGTCAAACAGAAGCCACAAGAAAAAGGAAAAGGGGAAGAACGTGGAGTAGAGAAACCCCAAACGGGGAAAAATCCCTGAAATTGTGGGTCCCATTCAGGGACCGCAGGCAAAAAAAACAGTTTAAGTAACAATGTATACAACAGAAAGGGATTGTGGGGGGGTAACTGAGGTACCATGTGAGAGAGGGTAGACTACCCGGGCCACAAGGGTTGAGAATGGACGTGGCCACTTTATATCTGTAAAGAACATAATATGATGTAGAACATATAGGACTGTGTCCAAGCAATAAAAACATAGACAAAAAATTAAAGGGGGGGGGGGAATAATAAAGGGGGAGAAGAAAGAAAGAGGAAAAAGAGAAGAAAAAAAAAGGAAAAAAAAAGAAAAAAGGGGGAGGGGGGGTAATACAGGAGAGCAAGTTAATTTAACTTAACTATAACAGCAGTAACAGAAATAGATACAAAATTGAATTTTGGACGGAGGTCAAATCCTCCGCAACCTTCGCTCTTCACGCGGCACGGGGGTGCTGCTCCGGCATTTAGTGGGCAAACCACTGCGGGAAGTCCCCCCAGGTCAGAGAGGATCTCTGTCCATAGTGCGCTGGCGGGTCGCTCTCGTCCAGTCAGGAGGGGGAGGTTGAGGGTGTGGCGATTTAGACGATGAGGTCGTTAGGTCGGCTGCAGATGATACTGGGAGAAGGTCCAGCTTTGCCAGCAACTCCTGTCCTTGGATCAGAGTCTTGACAGAGTGTACAGAGTTGTTGACTGAGATGTGGAGCTGAAAGGGGAATCCCCACCTGTATCTAATCTGGTGCTGTCGCAGGACCCTGGTGACCGGTTGGAGGTCCCGTCGTTTTTGGATAGTGGAGGGAGCCAGATCCTGAAAGATCTGTAACTGCATACCTTTAAACAGGATCTCTGGGGAATCCCGGACAGAAGATAGGATTTTCTCTTTTGAGCGGAAATAGTGGAAACGGACAATGACGTCCCTGGGTGGTTGAGCGGGAGACGGCTTTGCACGAAGTGCTCTGTGGGCCCTATCACATAGACACTCTTCGTCTGTGAGATCTGGTATGAGGTGTATGAAGAATTCTCTCAAGAATGACGGCAGCGATGGGCCGAGGACCGATTCTGGAATATTGCGTATTCGTAAGTTATTTCTATGCGAGCGATTTTCCTGGTCCTCCTGTCGCTCTTTGAGGGACTCCATTTCCTCGTGCAACCTAATGAGTTCTCTGTCGAGGCGGTGTTGGGAGCTGCAGAGATCATCAGTCTTTGTTTCCAATGCATCCGTTCGGTTGCCAAGAGCTGTCAGGTCTGATTTAAATTCTGCGATCGCGTTAGAAAGTTCCTGTTTGAACGCAGACTGCACTCCCTCCAGTAGGCTCGACATTACCGCCTGAATCTGGGGATCGATACCCACTTCTGAAGAGCACGGAGATGGGGGAGAGCTTGTGGCCATGTTGGGGTTTTGCGGGCCCTTAGACTTTGAGCCAAAGAAGTTAGACGGTGCTTGCGTTACTTTCTTGTTCTTGGACATAATGGAATATATAAAATAAAATAGAAGGGGGATAGTTGTGGGGGAAAAAAGAAAAAAGGAGAAAAAAAAATATTGCAGAGAGGACACAGTCCGTAGGTTGTATAGCAGTCAAACCGCCCAGGCAGGTCAAATTGCTGACATACTGCTCCAACCCGGGCTCCTATGGCGACGGGAAAGCAAGTGTTTCAGGCTTTAGGGAGCTTGAAGGACGGAGGCGGGAGCCGCAGTGAGTTCGTAAAGAGTAACCGAGGTCCAAATTGCGACTGTTTCCAAGCTTCAGTTAGTGTAGGGCAAGTAGCCAACAGCGGCGGCCACCAGAGGGGTGCAAGTATGTTAGCTTCAGGTACACCAACTTCGGAGTTGGGAGGAAGGTGCCAGGGAATATTACATATAAAGTCCAGCTACCTCATTATGGCACGCGTAGTATTTTATTCTAATGTATTAAATCATCATGCAAGTGATTCGAGGATACGTGGATCTGAGTGTCACAATAATGGAGCCGTAACTCTGTCAGGTGCTATCCCTGCAGCTGTGGCAAGTCGTAGCCCAACCTTTCATCCAGTGGCCCAGGTACACATGGTAAGTATTAAGGCATTTTCATGGCTGTCTCAGCTACGGGCAGTAGTGCGAGCAGGTTCTGCAATCTGTATTCCAGGTAGGTTGGGTACAGAAGGTTATGCCGCCTTCTTGCGCCTTGTCTCAGGTAAGCACACACAGGATCCCCAGTGCAGCTGAAGTGCGGAGGATCCCTCAACAGGGGAACAGCCTGGGATGAGCGCCGGTGTCTCAGCTGCTCCAGGCCTGTGTGCGGCAGCAGTAGTAACAGGCGCCTTCACCGGTGGTGTAGGGGCTTCAGCAGTAGATATCGGTCCAGTACCAAGGGGACAGCTTCAGCGGTGGTCCCGTCAGAGGTGCTGCGACGAGCGGCCGCAGGTTCGGAGCTTCCGGTTCCCCCTCCAGGCAGGATCAGAAATTGAGGCCCCGGTCTTGAGGTGTAAGTAGGCCACAACCCGCAGGAGCGTTTTCCAACACGCCCCGGCTCCGTGGCGCTAATCAGTCCACCTCGGGGAGTATGCAAGGGTGAGGGGAAGGTATATGGAATTAAAGGGCTGGTAGGTAGGGGCAGGGAGAGAATTTTGGCCAAAAAAGACGGGAGCTTGGGGGTTCTGCTGCCACTCCCCTCAGCCGTCTGGTCCCACCTCCCCAGGGAGGGAGTGTCTTAACAAAGCTGGAGCCCTTGTGTATTGACCCACGAGGGTACCCCGGTATTAAGGGGTACAAGGGGCCGAGCAGTGCGGGGTTCCCACCAACCCCCCAGCAGCAGGAGCCAGGCGGAGTGAGATGGTCAGCCAAGCAGCAGGGGTGAGGGCCGCTCCGACGTTGGTGGGCCACCTTAGTGGGCTCAGTGCGTCCCCCGACCTGACCTGATATCAAACAAGGGGGGTACTGCCGGGTAGAGCAGATGGCAGGTAGGGGGGCCCAGCCGGGTGCTGTAGATGTGGCCACAAATGTGTCCCCGGGCCTCAGAGGAGCCGAGCTAAGGCAGCAGCCGGGGAAGCACTTAAGCCCATTCTATCCCCTTATGCATGTATTACATGCACCAGCGCCTGCGCCCCGGGGGACCAGGGCCCGGCCACGGCGCCCGCCAATGGAGCTCCGGGACCAGCTACGTAGAGGAGCAGGAGGAGAGCGGGCGCCGGCGGGTAGGTCCGCGCAGCCCGAGCGGCCAGCCGCACAGTGCCGCGGGTCCCAGGCCGCCGAGGGGAAGAAGGAGGCTAGGGGGGCGATACGCGGCGGGCGGTCCGGCGGCTTCGGAAGACAGCGGGTATGAGGATTACCGCCGGAGCTCTGGTGTCAGAGCGGACTCACCCTCGCGCCCGGATCCAGCCCTCGGCCGTCCGGGGAGGGTGCAGGGGAGCCGGGGAGAGCTTCGGGAGGCTAATGGAAACCGCTGGATGCCAAGCCGCGACGGAGCCCCACTTCCGGATCTCCGGCCCGGGTCGTCCTCTAACTCCAGGCCCCGGTTTCACGCTGGGGGAAGGCCGCAATCCGCAGGAGTGCTGAAAAGCACTCCCCGACTCCGCGGGTCCCCCACAGCGGCTATAGCAACACAGTAGAGGGCTCAGAGGGCAAAATGGAGTATCCAGGGATCAGGTAGGATGAGTAAGAGGCAGTAGAAGGGCCACATTCACAGGAGCTGGAGAGAAGCACTTCCACTCTCCACCATAGCCAGGTCACGCCCCCGATAGCTGATTTCTTATGGTGCTTTTAGATTTTTCTATATGATCACTGTGTGTACTTTATTTTTTTCTTCCTTTTTTTTGTACTAGATGTATGGTGAATCTTGTCTGGTTGTCATGACGCCGGACGCCGGCGCCTGTGGATGACGTCATTCGGCTGAGCGGGACGCGGCGGGCGGACGGCGCCATGCACAGACGGAGAAGACTATTTAGGTATGTTGGTTTCTTATACCTTGTTGTCCTGACGAAAATGTATTTTATGCATTGAAACGTTGACAGCTCCGCAAGGTGTCTGTGTATTCCTTTTTCTCGCCGTGAGTGCCGCCTGACTGCTGTGGTATACTTGGAGGGGGATTGTCCCTTTCTCCCTTTGGAGGGCACCGGCATTACTGATTATATCTCGTGTTAATGGAGTGCCGCCTGACATGCAGGGTACATATATATATATATATATATATATATATATATGGATAAACAAAATAGTTCCAGAGTGCACTAATCTGTCACTGAATTAGATTATATCACATTTTCATCATCATATTAGAATGCCCAACCATCCATTCAACTTATTGATAAGGTATGTATGTAAAAGAGGGAGGCAGAATACAATTTGTTTTCTACTTCTTGTTTTAACTAGTCAATTAGATCCTATGATTCTGACCCTTGTAGTCCAATACCGGTGGGAGGTACTCATGCAACAGTACTCACTCACCTGAAATTTACCCAACACAGAGAGCCAAATGGACAATCAGTAAAAGATATCAATTTATTTTAAATTTTAAAACAATTGCATGATACATAAAATCAGGTATTCACTTTACATACATAAAATTTTGGTCACATCCAATACAGGAGAGTGTATGGTGAAAGCCTTCATCCACCCTATTCTGGTGTGGAATCTTAGAAGGGTCCTCTCTGAATTTGGACTGTGGACTTATGTGTAAGTAAAAAAACCCTATGCATTTCATCCTATACAGGACTTCTTCAGGGGTGGAAATCAAAAGCCTTTAATACGGAGAGTACAGTATATGAAAATTTACATCGGACATTTGTTACACCAGACTGATATAGACTTCATTTTTTAAAGTTGAAGGAAGAATTACCGTGCTTTATCCTTAAAAGGACACAAGCCAATTAATAGATCTTTGTAAGAGAAAGGACTTTTCTAAAATCCATGTAACCTAAAATGTAAATAACATACAAAAAACCTTGTATCTTAAGTTAGCTGTATCTGCAGTACAATGGAGTGGACCCCTCAGTGGAATTGCACATAAACTTCTGGTTCTTTTCCTAAGTGGATACCGCAAAGTTGTGTACAGGTCTCCAGCTCCAAGATAATATATATATATATATATATATATATATTACACATACATGCACATATACATACACACCCGCCCACCCACCCATGGAAATCCCCCCACTAAATCTTGCATTTGCCCCTGCACTAGAAAAGAGACTTGTGTGAATGAACGTTTCTCTGTGAGTCCTGGCAGCAAAAAGACAATAAAAGAAGAATAAAATAAAGATTGATTGATTGACTGATTGATTTTGGTAGACACAAGCAAATGTATTTCCTGTGAGGTGAGGCCTGCAAAAAGGCAATAAAAGAGTAAGAGAGTCACCAATGGCCCCCAAAAATGCATCCCATAATGAAAATAGAGCTATATGTAACCCGTAAAAATATATATGCCAAAAAGACCATCCCTTATGCCCCCCAAAATTCATCCCTTTCTAAGAAGAAAAGCGGTGCAAGATGGAATTATCCTTCTGCCCTTTGACCCACTTTTATGTTTGATATTTTAAAAGGACATGCACAGTTTAACAAACCAAGCACTTCAGCGACAGGGTCTGACACTCTGTGGCTGAAGTGCTTGCTCTGTTTGGGTCCCCACAAACCAATTTTTTGGAAGGACTACCTCTGATTACTAATGAGGAGGTTAATGTTGAGAGTGTTAATTACATTATAATCTTGTAAAATACATTTCATGAACTCACTGCAAATGAGGTAAAATGAGGAAGGTGACTAGATGGCTAAAGTTTCGGCCTCTACTAATTTTGGCCTCACAAATGGCACAGATGCTTTCACAAAAGTTATCATGATTTGTGAAAAAATAATCCCGCACCCAAGAGCTGGATATTTTGGTCTCATGCCCAAGCATTACAAAAAAAAAAATTCATCACAGGCAAGAACTGCAGCCACTGGTGACTGACTTACACTAACAACATCATCAATATCCTCAGTGTCAGATAGTAGTACACACATATCCCCATCATCCTGTTCCATTTCCACGCATTAATCCTCAATTTCTATTATGCCCTTATCACCATCTTTACTTGTACTGCTCCACACATATGCAGTAGGTACAGATATAGTGGATGGAGGCAAAAGAGCCATCTCTATGAGGACAATGTCAGAATTACACATGGCTAACATAGACACTCCTAGACTCTCCTCAGGGATGTGTGATGGTTCTGAACACACAGTTTGTTCTACTGATTTGGTGTTTTTTATTTTTTTACACCTCTTTTTTACACCTCTTCTAGATTCTGAGTGAAAGGTTCTTGTATTGTTATGAGAGACAGAAGAAGATGCCTTACTGACAGTTGCAGAACCGCAACTCATAAATAAAGGCATGTTGACCTTTTTATGTTTTTCTGCACCACACTTACCCTTTAATAGAGGTGTTTTTTCCATTACCAATTTATATTGGTTTTTTTTTTTTTTTTGTTGCCCTGACTTAAATCGACTGTGCCCTTGAGAATCAGCTTTAGATGATGCAGAAACACTAGAATTGCAGTGCTAGTTTTTGCTTGCTGCTCCTATTTTTCTCTCAACTGATTGTCATGATCCATATTGGTGAACACACTCATGTTGTACAAAACCACAGATTAATAGTATTATTTATTTACTTGAATCCTTTTTTCTAAAAAAAACACCACTCACTGTGGAGTCACAGTACTTATACAGTATGTTATGGATACGCAGTGCGGTATGGCCTGCATTGTCACAGTACTTGTATGTTATGGATACACAGTAGTCACAGTATTTGTATGTTATGAATACACAGAAGTCACAGTACTTATATGTTATGGATACATGTAACATCCCTTTACCTGGGTTTTCTGGGTAATGGTGTGTATTTAAACTCTTCCCGCTTTGCAATGCTTCTCACCTTGTACTTCTCTTGGTATTAGTGCCTCCACCCGAATCTTGACGTGACGTGCTCTTCTGGGACGTGTTCAATTTCGGGAACACCAGAGGGAGATCGGGAAACCCCCTGCCCACCACGTGCTTAGACCGCCCCCACTACAGGAATATATCACACAGATATGTTGCAAAAGCCACCCTTGCCCATTTATTAAAGGGTCTGGAATAGCAATTGCTTTTATGCATTTATATACAAGGTACTATAGTAGATCAATAAACGAGGACATATACTAAATAGGCATAGAAACATATTGGTCAGTAATGCACCCACATATCTAAAGGGTGTATAATGCAGTAATAAGAAAAAATGAACATAACACCTGAATCTGCTTTCTCCTGTCTGTCCCTTCCTAAACTTCCCTTTTGTATACAGATAACACCCTGGCCTTTGCCATCACTGACTTGGTAATGACAACTTAAAACAGCAGCATCACAATGAATTTTGCACATACCACACACAGCATTAGACAATACATCCCCCACTATAGTGCACTGTTATTTCAGAGTTCATTATCTTCTGCATGCTATTGCTTGAAGGAGACTGCACTTTAAAAGGTTCCAATTGGCACTTTCAGCAACGCTGGTACTTGTAGTTCCACAAACTGATTCTTGGTGAAATCACACACTTGGTTAGCTACTATCTATCAGTCTTTACCAAGAAACATAACACTGTAAACTGTTACTTATCTCACATTCCTCCAAATTGTGTCCCTCTGCAAACTGTCCTCTCCAGGGGTCAAAAAGGAAGGTTTGAAATGCATTATCCTCTGTAGGCCACTTAACTTCATCAGACTGTGGTCCCCCCTTTCAGTAGGGCTCTTTCTGTGCAGTCACGTTGACTTCTTCCCCAGTATTCTCCAGTCATTGTCAGCTGCATCTTAGCTATATCCAAGACATGGTTACTTCTCCCTCCTGGGCCATCTCCTCCTCCACTCCTCTGGACAAAAGCATTCCATTCTTCACTCCCCCCTACCCATGCCCTGTTTCCCCACCCCCCGACAGCCTCTGCGTGTCTCTCTGTATATCCTCTGAAACCCAAGGCTGTCTGGGAGATGTAGTCTCTAAACACAAAATGGCCGGTGTCCAATTTCACATTTGCTGCCTGTCATAAGCGCTGGGCGCTACATATACATTAGTCACAGTACTTATATGGTATGGATACACAGTGAAGTACGGCCTGCAAAGTCACAGTACTTGTATGTTATGGAGGCAAATTAGCTACAGTACTTGTATGTTATGGATACACAGTAGTCACAGTACTTGTATGTTATGGATACACAGTCATAGTACTTGTATGTTATGGATACACAGTAGTCACAGTACTTGTATGTTATGGATACACAGTCATAGTACTTGTATGTTATGGATACACAGTCACAGTACTTGTATGTTATGGATACTCAGTGGCATATGGCCTGCATTGTCACAGTACTTGTATGTTATGGATACAAAGTAGCCAGAGTACTTGTATGTTATAGATACACAGTAGTCACAGTACTTCTATGCTATGGATACACAGTAGTCACAGTACTTGTATGTTATGGATAACAGTTTAATAGTATTATTTATTTACTTGAATCCTTTTTCTAAAAAAAACACCACTCACTGTGGAGTCACAGTACTTATACAGTATGTTATGGATATGCTGTGGAGTACGGCCTGTAAAGTCACAGTACTTGTATGTATGGATACTCAGTAGTTACAGTACTTGTATGTTATGGATACACAGTGGAATACAGCACAAAAGCAAAAAAAACTTTTTGGTACTTTTTGAACTCTAACTTTTTCAACATTTTTAACTTTTTACTTTTTCTTGACTTTTTTATGTTTTTTTACTTTTTAACTTTTAAACTTTTTTTTTAACATTGGAGCAGATGGACAATGGACAGGTGCATTGTCAGCACTGGAGCAGATGGAAACTGGACAGGTGAGTCAGCAGCAATGGAGCAGATGAACACTGGACAGGTGCATCAGCAGCAGCAAAGCAAGTGGACACTGGACATGTGTAAGTTCAGGACTGGAAAGGACGGGCAGTGTACTGGTACTTTGGCAGCCCTGGAGCAGATGCACCCTAGACAGGTATTTTGTCAGCACTAGAGCAGATATGCATTGGACAAGTACACCGGTAGCACAGGAGCAGGTGCAATGTGGGAAGGAGTGTTGTCAGCATGGAGCGTTTGGACAGTGGACAGGTGCGTCAGCAGCACTGGAGCAGATGGACACTGGACAGGTGCATTGGCAGCACTGGAGCGGATGGACACTAGACAGGTACATCAGCAGCACTGGAGTGGATGGACCCTGGACAGGAGTGTTGTCAGCAGTGCCGTTTCTAGCAGCGGGCGAGCCGTGCAACCGCACGGGGCGCGCGCCGCGGCACTTTGTGTGTCCTTATCTCCTCTCCTCCCTCTTCCTGAGCGCTCCTGCTCGGGGGGCGGAGTTTTGCGGAATGACGCGTTTGCGTCGTGACATCACGACGCAAATGCGTCATTCCACGAAGCCCCGCCCCCCGAGCAGGAGCGCTCGGGAAGAGGGAGGATAGGAGATAAGCCTGGAAGGAGGAGGCAGCCGCGCGAGGGACGAGAGGTGGCCGGACCTGAAGAGCGGGAAGATGTAAGTATTATCACTATCTCTCTCTCTCCCCCTTCCTTCCCCCCCCACTTGACACCTGCCTGCCGCACTGTGTAAAATGGGGATACCTGCCTGCCGCACTGTGTAAAATGGGGATATCTGCCTGCCGCACTGTGCAAAATGGGGGCACCTGCCTGCGTACTGTGTAAAATGGGGATATCTGCCTGCCGTACTGTGTAAAATGGGGATACCTGCCTGCCGCACTGTGTAAAATGGGGATATCTGCCTGCCGCACTGTGTAAAATGGGGACACCTGCATGCGTACTGTGTAAAATGGAGATATCTGCCTGCCGCACTGTGTAAAATGGGGACACCTGCCTGCTGTACTGTGTAAAATGGGGGCACCTGCCTGCGTACTGTGTAAAATGGGGATATCTGCCTGCCGTACTGTGTAAAATGGGGGCACCTGCCTGCCGCACTGTGTAAAATGGGGATATCTGCCTGCCGCACTGTGTAAAATGGGGACACCTGCCTGCGCACTGTGTAAAATGGGGATATCTGCTTTCCGCACTGTGTAAAATGGGGACACCTGCCTGCCGTACTGTGTAAAATGGGGGCACGTGCCTGCCACGCTGTGTAAAATGGTGATATCTGCCTGCCATACTGTGTAAAATGGGGATACCTGCCTGCCGCACTGTGTAAAATGGGGATATCTGCCTGCCGCACTGTGTAAAATGGGGACACCTGCCTGCGTACTGTGTAAAATGGGGATATCTGCCTGCCGCACTGTGTAAAATGGGGACACCTGCCTGCCGTACTGTGTAAAATGGGGGCACCTGCCTGCGTACTGTGTAAAATGGGGATATCTGCTTGCCGTACTGTGTAAAATGGGGATACCTGCCTGCCGCAGAGCCGGATTAAGGGGGGAGCCCAGGGGGTCAGTACCCCGGGCCCCCCTGTCATAAGGGGCCCCCAGCCAAAGCTGCGCTGCCCCGCTCTGGTGCTGCTGTCCCCTCTCCAGCCTCCGCCACCAGCAGCAGCTCTCCTGGCTGCAGTGGAGGCTGGAGATTGCTGCCTGTATCGATCCCTGATCCGAGCTGCCCATTAGGAGGGGGAGGGAGCCACACGCACAGCCGCGAGTGGGACATAACACACCCGCTGGCAGCGCGGAAACCTCCCTCCCTTGCAGCCGGTAGTCTTCTCCCCACTGCAGAGTGGGGTCTCTGTGCGGGGGTATGCTGCGATTCGGGGGTCGGAGCAGAGGGGACGGAGGTAATATAAGATAATTGTTATAGAATCATGTCATATTGGCTCCGCCCCCTCCCCGCCGACCCGCGAATCACGGCATTTTTGCCGTGGGGGCGGGGCCTAATAGTGAACTGTGCCCCTGGCTCCCAGCAATATGTCCTGGCTGCGGCATCCTCACCCTTTTCCTCAGGGCAGGCTTTAATGTTAGTGTACGTGTACGCACAGTTTGTGTTCTATGTGTGTATGTGTTCTATATGTGTATACTGTATATATGTGTATATGTTCTATTCGTGTATATGTATGTGTGTATGTGTTTTGTGTGTATGTATTTGTGTGTATGGGGGTGCATGAGTTCTATGTAATGTGTGTGTGTGTATGTGTGTGTGTATACACACACACACACACACACACACACACATGTGTGCTTCAAAGGAAACCCCCCTTCTGAATCCTGCTTTCCCCCCTGCGGGGGGTGGTTGCTGGTGGGTGGGCCCCCTGTCTTGTGTGCCCTGGGCCACCCAAGGGCTTAATCCGGCCCTGGCCTGCCGCACTGTGTAAAATGGGGACACCTGCCTGCGTACTGTGTAAAATGGGGATATCTGCCTGCCGCACTGTGTAAAATGGGGACACCTGCCTGCCGTACTGTGTAAAATGGGGGCACGTGCCTGCCGCGCTGTGTAAAATGGGGATACCTGCCAGCCGCACTGTGTAAAATGGGGATACCTGCCTGCCGCGCTGTGTAAAATGGGGATACCTGCCTGCCGCACTGTGTAAAATGGGGATACCTGCCTGCCGCACTGTGTAAAATGGGGATACCTTCCTGCCGCACTGTGTAAAATGGGGATACCTGCCTGCCGCACTGTGTAAAATGGGGATACCTGCCTGCCGCACTGTGTAAAATGGGGATACCTTCCTGCCGCGCTGTGTAAAATGGGGATACCTGCCTGCCGCACTGTGTAAAATGGGGATACCTGCCTGCCGCACTGTGTAAAATGGGGATACCTTCCTGCCGCACTGTGTAAAATGGGGATACCTGCCTGCCGCACTGTGTAAAATGGGGATACCTGCCTGCCGCACTGTGTAAAATGGGGACACCTGCCTGCCGCACTGTGTAAAATGGGGGCACCTGCCTGCCGTGCTGTGTAAAATGGGGGCACGTGCCTGCCGCGCTGTGTAAAATGGGGCTATCTACCTGCCGTACTGTGTAAAATGGGGATACCTGCCTGCCGCACTTTGTAAAATGGGGGCACCTGCCTGCGTACTGTGTAAAATGGGGATACCTGCCTGCTGCACTGTGTAAAATGGGGATACCTGCCTGCCGCACTTTGTAAAATGGGGACACCTGCCTGCCGCGCTGTGTAAAATGGGGACACCTGCCTGCCGCGCTGTGTAAAATGGGGACACCTGCCTGCCGCGCTGTGTAAAATGGGGACACATGCCTGCCGCGCTGTGTAAAATGGGGACACCTGCCTGCCGCGCTGTGTAAAATGGGGACACCTGCCTGCCGCGCTGTGTAAAATGGGGACACATGCCTGCCGCGCTGTGTAAAATGGGGACACCTGCCTGCCGCGCTGTGTAAAATGGGGACACTTGCCTGCTGTAATGTGTAAAATGGGGACTTTTTTAATTTTATTTTTTTCCCCTGTGGTGGGCGGGATGATATCAGACGTGGCCATGCCCACTTTAATGAAACCACGCCCATTTTAATCAGGCCACTTTTTCTTATTATAGCTATATGGGGGGGCACGCATTTTTTTTTTATAGCAATGGGGGGGCGCATTTTCAAATCTCGCACTGGGAGCCAAATTGTATAGAAACGGCCCTGGTTGTCAGCACCGGAGCAGATGGACAGTGGACAGGTGTGTCGACAGCACAGGAGCAGATGGACAGTGGACAGGTGCATCATCAGCACTGGGGCAGATGTACACTGGACAGCCACTTAATGGACACAGCACAGCCACTTCTGGATGGACACAGCACAGTAACTTAATGAACACGGAACAGCCACTTTAATCGAAAACATGGTGAATGATGAATCATCTGACTTGGTAGTCCATTGCTTTAGATCTTTGCATCCTTGAAATTACAAATGTGCATTATCAGCTGTGATGAGTGGATCCCAGATGATAGAATAAAATATACTGTAAGCATATATTACTCCATAGACCGCATTTGATTAAACTAGCTACTGCACCAAATGTAGAAATGTTACTGTAATTTGATCTTAATTGCTTATCTGTTTTGCTTTCCCCATTGCAGCATGGTTATCACAATCCAGGAGACTGCGTTAACAATTACTGTTACTAGTGAAATATTATCAAATTAAGTATTCTTGGTCACTGAATCACCAGTCAAACATACAGCACCATGACAGTCATCTCAATTTAAAGACGCTGAGATATTGTCTTGCAGCCATATTAGCCATAATTATAGCCAAACAGGGCATTTTTATACATAACTGTAACTATGCTGGAATGTCTAACTATCATATGAGCCATGCTTCATGGAAACTAGTACTTTCAATAATTTTGGTTTCCTGCATTTCCCTAGGTGTATCTTTTGTTTTTCAAGATAGCATTTATGAATGATCGCATACCTCTACATTATGTATACATTGCAGGTAGTATGGAAATAGGTAATGAACCTTGTAGAGGTAATGTAATGATAGTTGTGATTATGTATGCTACTTGAAAAAATTGTACTGTCACTTCAGATGTATTATAATCTACAAAGGGCTGGAGGCAGCATGTTAAAAATCACGACGTCAACTTTAGATATTTTCTTTATGTCTAAATTTAATGTAGTCAGATTTCACGCCATTACTAAAGGGGAAATAATGAAAGATATTTTACATTTCTAAAGCGGTCTTTTGTGCCTTTGTAACCTTGTATGACTATTGCTGCATGTTTTTGTCTTGATATTGCTACATTTGGTGATTGAACATTTGATGAGCAGGTAATTTTCCTGAAATTTATACAGAGCCAGATGATGTATATTGTTATACATTTCAATTAGAGGGTAAAAATGAAACTACAAACTTGCTTTTAAAATGAATGTCAAAGCAATCCGTCAAACAAAGAGTCTGGAGGACAAAGATGACAGTTACATTTCCCTTTGAGCTATGGGAGAACACTGCAAGAAGCTGATCACTGGGAATTTTTAGTACCCAGCCCTTGCAGAGGATAGTACATATAGCAGGAAGCAACTGTGCTGACAGTCTTCAGTGTGACTACATAATGAAATATTGCTGTGTGAAATAAGAACTAACCAAAAGTGAACAGCTGCTTCTCTTACAAAATGACAAAACAGTAAGCCTGACAAATGTAGAAGTCTATAAAACCATTCTGTGTTGAAAAGCTATAAGTGTGCTGAAACATCCTACCTTGAAACAATCTGCCAGGAAAGTAGTCAGCCTCTTCTGGTTTAAGGTGACAGATGATGTGATATATACATTTATTTAAATGCCAAAGTTCTCCTAACATAGTGAACTCCGTGTTTTATAGGAAAATAATATTTATAGCATAATATTTCACAATATTTGGAGCATTGAGACAACTGTAATTAGATCAGTTCTGAGCTCAACCTCCCACATAATCATATTGCTTCTAATATAAAAGTAATGAAGCGTAATGTGGTACAGAATGACCTACCAGGGGTGGCTGAGGAGGTTTTAAAAGTTCACCTAAGGTTGAAAAAGGTGCAGTTTCCTCAGGTAATCCCCTGCCGGGGGTAGCTGCCTTCCCAGGTTTGAGTAGGAAAAGACATTTACATTTAAAATAGCCACGACCATTGTAACAATGGGAATCCTAAAGCAGTAAGAAGCAACAAGACTTGATGTGTTATGGATAAAGTATTTGTTTTATATTATTTTTTTCAATTTAGTGGTACTCCATTTTTATAAGACACCTATTCTTATCATTTGCAATAATATATTACAGTTAAATATCCACTTACACTCAAAGACATGTATATGGTGAAAATATTGGCCCTCATTCCGAGTTGTTCGCTCGTACTTTTTCATCGCATCGCAGCGATTATCCGCAAACTGCGCATGCGCAATGTTCGCACTGCGGCTGCGCCAAGTAAATTTGCTAAGAAGTTTGGTATTTTACTCACGGCATTACAAGGTTTTCTCTTCGTTCTGGTGATCGTTGTGTGATTGACAGGAAGTGGGTGTTTCTGGGCGGAAACTGGCCGTTTTATGGGAGTGTGTGAAAAAAATGCTGCCGTTTCTGGGAAAAACGCGGGAGTGTCTGGAGAAACGGGGGAGTGTCTGGGCGAACGCTGGGTGTGTTTGTGACGTCAAACCAGGAACGAAACTGACTGAACTGATCGCAGTGGCAGAGTAAGTGTCGAGCTACTCAGAAACTGCTTACAAATTTCTATTCACAATTTTGAGAATCTTTCGTTCGCAATTTTGCTTAGCTAAGATTCACTCCCAGTAGGCGGCGGCTTAGCGTGTGCAATGCTGCTAAAAGCAGTTTGCGAGCGAACAACTCGGAATGAGGGCCATTGTCATAATTTATTTTGAGTAGATTGGAAAAGAGGCTGAGAGTGTTGGGTGGCCGCAAAAGCATACAGTACATCAATCAGCTGCACTGATAAGGGAACAGCAGACACATGCTGTAGCCAGAGTTAGCTCCAGTGCCACTACCGCTTATCAGGCCCTGCAATAGTCTACCCCAGTCAGTACTCCACAACCACCTCCTGTGCCACATGTATCCATGAATGATTATGGTTTTCTGCAAATACAACAACCAACCACACCAGTCAAACAAAAAACTCACACACAAACCAGCTACCAAACAAGATTGGTGGGAAAATTTCACTGCGTCAGGACCAAAGAGAAGATAAGATCCTCAAAACACAGCATATATAAATTCAGCTAGCCACCTCACCTCAGCATCCTATTGGTTAACACCATCACCCAGTCATGCTGGAGTTACTCCATAAAATCATTCCACTCCTTCCTATGAACACAAACTACCACAGTACAATAACCAACAAAATTAGAGCTATACAATCATACAGATAACAATCCCAAATCATTTAATTTATTATCTTCAGGAATATATGTCCTTGCATCTTTTTAAAGTTGTCTTAAACATTACAGTACTTTGGTTGCTTTATTAAAGTTTCATCGCAGAACATAACTGACATTGTATGGCAGGAACTGAAGGTTTAAAAAGATTTCTGATGGTGGAGATCCATTTGAGATAGTGTTTAACGTGACCCTTCTAAAGTAGTATATGCTCTTGATTCATACAGTATTCATCTATATTAAGGCTGAGAGTTGCAAATTGAGTATATAATCAAGTGTAAATTGAGTTCTGAAAGGATCCTGATAAATGCTGAGAGGTGCTAAGTGTATGAGAAATTGATGTGAGAGATTTTCAACCTTTTAAAACTTGTGGCACACTAAACATGATTTAAATATTGCCAAGGCACATTCAAATATAATGGTGGTGCATGGTGCAGTTGCGTGTCCTAGGATGTCATGTCGCAGCTACTCCATAGGTAATGCCTGAGCCACATCTGAGAAAGCCAGAAGAGCCCAACACTGTCCGAGCCCAAAATTAGGACTGGCTCTGTAACCACTAAACCCATCAGTATTGATCGTTCCAGGGCCTCAGTAGCGGCAAAACACTGATGGGCCTGGCTGTGCTTCTATGGCAGCACACCTGGAGAGTGCTCAGGGCACACTAGTGTGCCACGGCACAGTGGTTGAAAAACACTGGTGTAGACTTAAGGAAATCATGAGTGAGACAGGACAGCCTGGTTCAGTTATCTAAAGGCAGCAGCTACTGTAGCACCAAGTGAGAACAAGGTAAAATACATACAGTATATAATAGATAATAAATAATAAAGCTGCATATTTATTTCAACGTGAGATTTGATCTGGTCTGGTGTCCATTAAAAATAGTGCTTGTACTGTGCTACAATACTTGTGTCAGTAACTCGCTGTCTTGTTATGAAACCTGTTTGTACATTGGCATTTGTTAATATTAAACACATCGGAGCCTCAGATGAGGAGATATAAGTTAGCTGATAGTGACTGCTTTAGAAATAGTTGCCAGGTGTCACAACCCGGTCCAGTTTGCCCTGCCGATTGGTCACTTACCCCTCCTGCCGCACACAGATTCGCTCCATCACAAAGTACCAGTGTCTGCTGTCACTTACAAGACATACAGGCTTCAGTATTTCCCGGCCTGGTAGGCCACAAGCTACATCAAAGCCTGACCTAGAGTACTGCTGTGCCAAGTCCCAATCACCTGACCATGGTTCAGCCAATCTTTAGCCAGTATGATCTCTCTGCACCATCTGATTCTGTTTCAGCCTATCCCAACTAGCCAAGGGGTATATGTTCCAGTTACTGGCTCACAGTCTTTGCTAGTTCATTGTCTAGCTCAGTTCTAGCTGAGTGAAGTTAACTGTGCTTCCTTGCATTCCATTTCCCTGCAGGTGCAGTTTCTTTCCTAAGTGCTGCACAGTATCGTTATCCAGCTCTACACCTGTGCAGGCCTTTCCTTTGGCTACACAGGTAATCTCATCAAGCTCCTGACTGCTGGTGCCAGTCAGCACCTGAGATTCCAGCCTGTTCCAGTTCCCTCGATCCACTCCGGTTATTCACAAACTACCATCCTGTTCAGTGTTCAGTTTGCATTCAGTCCAAGTCATCTCAAGAGTGCTTCCTGATCCAGTTCTACAGTGACCATCCAGTCTGAAAGCTGGTTACCACACTGCTAAGGTCAGCCACTCCACCATACTGGACTGCAGCTGTACATCATTACTGTATCATCCCAGTGTTAGCCTGGTTACTACTATCAAACTCTTCACTCACCTCATACATCATCCATTCACCAAACCCAAAGCCCTTGGTGGTCTAGTGGTCACAATCCGGCATTTTCTTGCCGAGACCCGGGTTCGATTCCCGGCCAGGGGATGGTATTTGCCAGCCTACTTATACACCTCCAAGTACTTGCACAGACATTTCATGACTCCGGATTCACAAACAAATACCAGTCTGACACCAGGGGAATGTACCTTCACCTCACTGCCAGTAAACAGTTAGATACATTAAAAAAAAAGTAGTCTTAGGTTTTCTGTGGGGAAAATATGGGTAAATGTGGAGGATCAGTAGGTCATGTGGTTATAGAGTAGAACTGTTGTGGAATAAAAAATGATGTATGGATAAAAGTAACATACAGACAGTAGATTCTGTACAAAACAATACATAAGGGTCTTGGAGGATTTTGTGTGCACAACCCTTTGTGTCACAGGATCACATAGAATGTAGATTACTTTCAGAGATGTATGCAATGCACAGTCTCTGAGGACACATTCAATGAATGCCATACACAACTTCAGAATACTAGCTATTAAACCATAAAATAAAAAAATAACTATAGAATGAAAAACTGACTATGTTTTTTGGTAAATTTGACCACTTTTTTCATGAAGAAGTTGTAAGTACAGTTCCCACAAAAGATTAATTCATTTTCTACTACATCCACTTTTGCCAAATCCGTATTATACCTATATTCCATATTTATCACATGGCCCCAAAAAAAAAATTTTTTAGTTGCCAAAGATAGTTGAACTAATTCAGGGTATTTCGGGGTTGCTGACTGCAAAAATGAAAGTAGTTTTTTCTCAAATTGTCTCTTGAAATAATGGATACCCTCAATTATTAGGGAATTTAGAAATAACATGTGCATATGGGAATCTACTTGAACACTCTAGAAGGTAAGAAATTCAAATATTCTATACTGTAGGTATTCACTCCGCAATCATTCTAAAATATTGGCTCTCCATATATAAGTGATCGGCGACTGTTAGTTGACGGTTGGCAATTAACAGTTGGCAGTTGAGTAGTTTACTTTGTCTATTGTGGTTTTCTAGTTTCTCTCCTGTGTTTCTTAAAAATTAGAGCCAATCTAGAAAAACTTATGTCGTATTCGGAATAGCACCACAAAGTTACCCCAAAATCTCTCTAATATAAGTTTTGATCAGTGTAAATTTTGAATTCTGAAAATGTTGTGTTATTAAATGCTGGCAGGTGGATCATTAAGGTAGATTCTCTAAGTCCCCAAAGAAGCTACCACAGCTGAAGACCATTGGGGTACCCAGTTAACTGGCAGAGCACTGTGAAGTTGCACCTGACACTGCTTCAAAATAGCAGAATTTGATCAGGTTACTCCAGAATTACTGATTGGTTCTAAAGTATGGAAATTATGAAAAAGACTATGATTGGTTAACTCAAGATATGGACTCAAGTAATCAGAGAGTTTAGAGCATCCTGTTTAATTGCACAGCCAAATGTTTGCCCCTTTATTCCCCATCAAGACCAGCAAGCCTTCCTCTCACTGCTGGGTGCCTGGTGCAACCTGGGCACTTAGGGCAAATCTGGGTGGCCACCCCCTTATTGAACAGCCACCAGTCCTAGACCAGTGAGTTATCCAAAGACTGTACTGTAGTAACAAAAACAACAATTAGAATAAGGATGAGTATAAAATTATTATTTTTTTTGCCAGCCTCAGTGTTCTTCATTAGGGAAAGGCTAATTAGGGATAACATCTTAAAATTGGCTGATCTATAATCTCAGCAGTGATTGCATCTTAAAGTCTCCATGGATCTTACTACTTTTTGGATCTGCCAAGAGCAAGAGGACATCATGCTTGGTCCCTGACCCACTGAACACTGTGGCTCATATGTTGACGTTGCATTATGGGCACATCAGTGGGACTCTCAGGAGTGAGTGCACGTGCAATCCATGAGCCTGAAAAAGTAGGTTCTTAGCCTATAAAAGGCAAAATAATAGTAGTAAAGGGTAGAGTCTCACCAAAATGCGAGGATCAAGGGGGGAGAAGGAGCTCAATAATAGTGTGCACAGCTGTGACCTGACCCTTAAATCCACCAATGGGTTTAAGAGTAACTTCATACTAATATTTAGTGAGAACAGTGTTCAAAATGACCTGCAGTGTAAGTGTAGCTCTACCAAATACTTAATCCCATGTTTTATATTTGAATTGGGTGGACTTTTAGTAGATTTTCTTGACTTGCATTTCAAAAATTACAGATAGTTTTTTATTTGTTTTTTAATTAGTATAAGAAGGCTTAGCACATTTTTACAACTATTTTCAATTTTATGTTTTACTGTAGATGAAAAGTAGACCAATGCAAGATAGGTGCATGGGATGAATTAAGATAGTTTGTGTAAAACAACACATACATAAATAACTGTTCCAAACAACCAGAATTAAATTAAACTGAATGCTAACAAAATAATGACTTCTGGATTAAAACTATAAACATTTAAAATAAAAAGTGAATAAAATATGGAAAACATTGTAAAGCAATTGTCTGAAAATGAGTTTGTTTTTAGTACCATTGGTCATGTGATAAGATTTATTTACATCTTTGAGGCTTAAATAGACAATAGTTTGTTGATTCTATTTTATTATTATTATTATTATTATTTATTATTATTATTATTATTATCCTTTATTTATATGGCGGCACAAGGGATCTGCAGTGCCAAATTACAGAGTACTTAAACAAACAATCAAAACAGAAAAACAGTGACTTACAGTTGAAGACAATATACAGTAGGGTAAATAAAGAGACAGGGTAAATAAACATAGCTACGTCAGCTATGACACTGAAATACAGTAAGCATCAGGGTGTCTGAAAACCACAGGATTTGGTGTAGTCGAAGATTATTTAAGAAAAGGATAAGCACATGAGGGAAGAGGGTTCTACTCATGAGAGCCTACAATCTAAATGGGAGGGGCAGACAAACAGAGTGACACAGATGTGGTAGACAGAGAGCATCGAACAGAGGATTAGGATTAGATTTGGCTTGGTTTGATGAAGAACTGGGTCTTGAGAGTCCATTTGAAGTTTTGTAGAGAGGTGGAGAGTCTGAGGAAGAGAGGTAGAGAATTCCAGAGAAAGGGAGCAGCACATGAAAAATCTTGGCGGTAGGAGTGGGAGTAGTGCATTAGTAAAGCAAAGAGGATGGGTGGGAGTGTAAAAGGAGAAAAGGTCAGAGGTGTAAATTGGAGACAAGTAAGTGAGGGCTTTGTAGGTGAGTGTAAGAAGCTTGAATTTGGATTCTGAAACGTAAGGGAATCCAGTGCATGTAGAAGAGGAGAGGTGAATGTAGTGCATTTGGTGAGGAAGATGAGCCAGGCTGCAGCATTGAGGATAGATTTGAGTGGAGAGAGGCATTTGTCAGGGATGCCAGTCAGGAAGAGATTACAGTAGTCTAGTCTGGAGATGACCAGTGAGCGTATAAGGGTCTAAGTAGCATCATGGGTCAGAAAGGGTTTGATCCTGGAAATATATTTTAGATGAAAATGGCAGGTTTGTGATAGGTTTGGTTTGAAGGAGAGGGAGGAGTCAAATATTACTCCAGTACAGTGCACTTGTGGGCTAGAAGAGATAGTTCTGCCATCAATAGATAATTCAATTGTGGGAAGTGAGGTTGTGCAGGAGGGTGTGACATGTCAAGTTTAAGAAAGTGCTGGGACATTCAAGAAGAGATTGCACAGAGACAGTTAGAGATACGAGTAAGGAGAGATGGGGAGAGGTCCAGGGAGGAAAGGTAGATTTGAGCATCATTAGCACAGAGATGATACTGGAAGTCAAAAGAACTAATGCGTTCACCTATAGGGGACGTATAGATTGAGAAAAGAGACCACCAAGAACAGAACCTTGGGGGACACCTAAAGGTAGTGGAAGTGGGGGGAGGTGGAGTCATGAGAGAAGACAGAGAAGGAACAGGCAGAGAGATAGAAGGACAGCCAAGTGAGGGCAGTATCATGCAAACCAACAGAGTTAAGGATTTGCAGAAGGAGAGGGTGGTCACAGTGTCAAAAGCAGCAGAGTGGTCAAGAAAAATAAGCAGAAAGTAGTGGCCCCTAGATTTGGCAGCATAGAAGTCATTGCAGTCTCTTGTGAGGGCAGTATCAGTGTAGTGGAGAGGACAAAAGCCAGACTGAATGGGTCAAACAGTGAGTGTGAGGAAAGAAAGGAAATAAGGTGGTTGTAGACAATACACTCTACACTAGTTCAAATTTGCAACCATTCTCAAACTGCTACTGTATATACAATCCCTGCAGGAGCAATGCTTGTGTAGGAGAAATATATTCTACTAGTAACCAGCCCATCAAAGTGACGGAACAACATAACAGTAATGTCAGTGACAGTGAGGAGCAGTGTTAGCCCTTTATTATATAATGCAGGATTGGGATGGTATGCACAAAAAGGCTGTCTTGCCAGGAGCTCAATTTGTTGCATATTGATTTGGGATCAGTATGTTAACAATTCAAATTAAACACGGAGAGTGGTATCCTATTAGCAGCGGTACTTTACTGCTATTAATAGGATTATCTGGGGCTATCCTATTAGCCCCAATGCCGGCATCATTTTATCCCAATGCTGGCACTTATCGGGGATTAAGCCTCAGGCACCCAAAGCATAATATGCGATAAGGGGCTGCCGTAGCCACAATAACACATGGAACCTTATCCCCAATCCCATGAAGTTTTGTGCGATCTCTGGTCCAATTTTGACCAAACAAAATGGCCTCTAATTGGATACTGCGTTGAAGACCTCTATTTCTGGTGCTGCATAATGATATACATTATTGAAGCCTAAGATTAAGCAGGTACAGCATACAGAAAGAATACCATGGCCTAACCGTTATAATATACATAGTGAAAACCTCACTAAGAAGGCCAAAAATTGGTGGCCAATTATAAGTACAGATAAAGAACTGCCATCACTCCAGGGCTCAAGATTGATGCCCAGTTACTTGAGAAATCGTAATCTAAAGGACAGAATTGTCAAATTGGATATAACGGGGCTGGATACAAAGAAACCTACACACTTTTTGAGTAGGAAACTGGGGTGCTTTAAATGCCTCGGGTGTACAACATGTAGATCTATGGTAGCCAGTACCTCATTTTCTCATCCACATACTGGGAAAAAATTTCAGATAAGGTATGCGGTTACATGTACAACAACATATGTCATATATCTCCTGAACTGCCCATGTGGGCTGTCATATGTGGGCAAAACACAGCGGCAGTTTCGAGAGCGTATGGCAATGCATCGTATGGCAATAAGACAGGCACTAGAAACAGGCACTAGTGACCAACCTGTGGCCAGGCATTTTGCCACAGCCAAACATAGCATGGCCACATTAAGAAGCATAATTATTGATCACATACCTGTCTTACCCAGAGGAGGTAATCAAGCTAAAATCCTGCTCAAACGTGAATGTAGGTGGATATTTATGCTCAATACATTGGCCCCAAAAGGGTTGAATGAAACCCTGGGTCTACAATGTTATCTATAGGGGTGTAATTTGGAGCAATATATATGCAAGTAGAGATTTAGGAATTTATGAGTGAACTGTGCTAAACCAATTATATTTACACAGGATAAAGCTTAATATATGATATATTAGTGTGTACAGATAGTCATGGCACACGGATAGTTATGAATATGTTCAGTTTTTAATGTATGAATAATTTTTTAAATGTTTGTATAAGTTTATCACTCTATGCAGACAACGAGGGGAGCCGTGCTTGGCGCTACCTGGTGACGTCGGGAGCCAGTGACGCCAATTGCCTGCGCGTGGACCCGGCTACACCGAACGGCGTGGAGCAGGTGAGCAAATTTTGTAATTTGTCCACGTTAGATAGGGTATAAATGTATGTATTATTGTATGTTATTTTGTGTATGATCGTCCCTGACGACGGGCGGGAGCCCGAAACATAACGTAGGATTAAAGGACGCTATCGAAATTTAAAAGTCTGGAGAGTGCCGCCCGTTCATTTGCACGCTATTACAGGGTCACAGACCCGGGGGGGGGGGTACCAGAGCAAGTATTTTAAAAGCTAAGAATAGTCAATGTACTGCCACATTGCAAGTTAATGCAAACGGACAATCATGATCTATTCATGGAAAAGCCAAGGAAATTGTAAAAAAATACCAACAAAATGACATTCTTTCCAACTAGATGTAATAGAGTGCGATTTTTGGAAAATTGTGATTTTTGCTGCAAAATCGCATGTTTTCCGGAAATCACAAATGTAATATGGTGCAGTTTTGATCAAAATCATGTGTTTTCTGCCTATATCAAAAATCACAAGGTAAAAATCGCATCCAGACGTTTTCCCATTCAATAAAAATCACAAATGTAATAGGGTGAGATTTTTAAAATCACACATCAACCCTTACCAAAAATCGCAAGAAAAAATAGACCAGGTTGTCATTAACGATTTTGAAGCTAAACATCATTAAAAATCACATTTGACACAATCTACACAGAAAAAAACCCTAATCACTGATTTACAGCCTATATATACCCCAACTTCATCATTAATAACACCTGTGAGGGTGTTTACAATGGAGTTCATGCAGTCTGGGTTGGCGTTGTATATGAGTGGCTTGGCCCACGTTGCAGAGATGTGCAGGAGAAGGCGGCGGAACCAGAACCAGTACCATCTTATGGTACGTGCGTCACATACCTACCATACAAGGGTGGATCTGGAATCCCTCTCAGACCAGGAGGTGTTTAGTCTTTTTAGGCTCACCGCACAAACCTCCTGAACTGATATGAGCAGGTGAGAGATGATTTGGAGCCTTTGGCTGGTAGTAACTATGCAGTATCTGGACAGTATAAATGAATGTTTGCCCTACACTTTTTTTGCTACAGGCTCATTTCAGTCTGTGAGCTACTGGGTGCTGGGTATTACACAAGCCATTTTCTTGAAGGCATTTGACTCAGGTGTTGCATGCCTTTAAGAAACTGTGGCAAACATACAGTATATCTCATTCCCAAGTTGGGAGTTTGAGTGGCAGGACCTGAAGGTAGCTTTCTATATTCTCTCAGCATTCCCGAATGTGCTGGGAGCCATAGATTGCATCCACATTGGGATACAAGCTCCGCACTTGAGGGGGTATGTCTATGTAAATAGACATGGCTACCACTCCCTCAATGTGCAGTTGGTCTGCGTTGCTAATCTGCATATTCTCAGTGTGGTTGCAGGTTTCCCAGGGTCTTGCCATGATGCCTATATCCTGCGTCATTCATCCCTGTGGGAGACGTTCCAAAGAGGAGACATGCCAGGAGGATGCTCAATTGGTAAGTAGCATTTGCACAATTCATAAACATGTAACAATGTTCAAGGTTTGACTGCTACATGATCACCGTAAATGATTTGTGCTTATACTGCAAGACATACTAACTACTGTATGTTGTTTCTCATTTATCACCTATACCTGTATATTTCTGTAACCGTATACCTTAATTCAAACTCATGACAGTAGTGTGACAACATAATTTGAAATTTGCATGTTAATGTAGCTTTAAATGGACCCTGACATGTGTACATCATGAGATGTGAGTAATGTTTTTTGGGAACAAAACTTAATTTTGTTCTATTTTTTCCCTAATGTTCTTACATGTGATTCAGGATATAGGTGTCAAACTTGGCTCATGACACCTCTGTGGAGACCACATGGACATTCACAGCACCGGTACAACGAAGCACACATTGGGTCCCTCAGTGTCATCGAGCAGACCTTAGGTGTGCTGAAGAGCAGGTTCCGCTGCATGGACTGGTCAGCTGGCATCCTGCTTTATCTTCACTATAAAGTGGGGGAGATAGTCCAGTCGTGCTGCATGCTCCACAACATTGCCTTGGCCCAAGGCTATGCTGATCTAGGAGACATTGCAGCAGTTGTGGATGAGCCTGACCCTATACCATCTGACGGTGTAGATAATACACAGAGGGGGAATGAGATAAGGCAGAGATTAATATGGCTGCATTTTTCAGGTGAGCTTTTTTTGAAAAAAATAATTAATAAAAAAACTCAAAACACATTTCACATTGATTGTACTGTAATTGCATTTGCATTTTTACAAAAACTAAGTAGATTGAGGGCCACCCTTGTGAAGTGCAACCTATAACTATGAAATTCCTGCTTCCAAAAAAAAAAAAGATGGTAAGTGGTATGACAAATAACACAAAGCATAAAAGATATATGTGTGTTAAAATATTCATTGCTAAAACATATATTTGTACATTCAAGTAAAATATGTGTCCATTAAAAATATGTAGGAATTAGGCTCCGTACCCTCATGTATTTAGTGTAATATATGAAATATATTGTTACCATATAATTAAGAAATAATGCAAAAAGAAACTAAGAAGTGGGTAACACAACTTTACTTTGTAAATAATGTTTGACAAGTCACATCAATCAAAAATATGGTCACCTTTTTTTTGGCCTTAATACGTTTAACGTATGTGCCAACATTCTCAACTAATAATATTTGTAGCTATTCTACTAGCCCACGGCCTCTGCCTTGGCCTTTAACTCCTCCTCATCTTCGTACACTGCATCGGGGTGGGGTGGTTGGAGAAGCAGTCACAGAGGTGGAGGCTATACTACTGGCATTTGCAACAGAGTGTCGTTCGACACTTGGATTAGGGGGGTCATTACGAGTTGTTCGCTCGTTGCCGATTTTCGCTATGCTGCGATTTGTTGCTAATAGCGCATGCGCAAGGCACGCAGGGCGCATGCGCTTAGTTATTTAACTAAAAACTTAGCAGTTTTGCTGTGGATCCTGCGGTGCTTTTCAGTCGCACTGCTGATCGTGAGTGATTGACAGGAAAGGGGCGTTTATGGGTGGTAACTGAGCGTTTTCCGGGAGTGTGCTAAAAAATGCAGGCATATCAGGGAAAAACGCGGGAGTGTCTAGAGAAACGGGGGAGTGGCTGGCCAAATGCAGGGCGTGTTTGTGACGTCAAACCAGGAACTAAGCGGACTGAGCTGATTGCAATCTGTGAGTAGGTCTGGAGCTACTCAGAAACTGCAAAGAAATATTTAGTAGCAGTTCTGCTAATCTTTTGTTCGCTATTCTGCTAAGCTAAGATACACTCCCAGAGGGCGGCGGCCTAGCGTGTGCAATGCTGCTAAAAGCAGCTAGCGAGCGAACAACTCGGAATGAGGGCCCAGGTGTCATCATGTGCCTTTGTAGTGCAAGCATTGCATCAGTCTGGGCTTTTATTGCTTCAGTTTGGGTGCGAATGACCTCTGTGTGGGTTATAACTGCCTGTGTTAGCTCAGACATCCATAGGTCAATGTTGTCGGCCATTCGGATGCTCGAGCCCTATGCAATTCTACATGATGTCGCAATTTTTTGCAACTGGTGTGCCATGGTTTGCTGCTATTTTGTTTGAGTCTCCATAAACTCAACCTGTTTATTATAGAAGGTGTCCAGTGACAGAGCCAGCTCAGCAGCTGATGGCACATGTATTGGTGGTGGGTCATGTGATGGTGTGTCCTGCTGCTTTCTTTGTGATGTGGTATTTTCATCCTCAGGCTGCAGTGGATCCAGCGACTCCAAAATAATTTCTGTCATGTCTGGAGGGACAACATCAGACCCTTGTGTTTGAGGAACCAGACTAGAGAGGCCTACAATGACAATGAAAGTGGCAAGTAACTGTATCACAAACATTATTTTTTGAGTAGACATAAACATTGTCACCTGATTAAAGCCCTTGTAAGCTTAACTATGCTTATGCTAGTTGTTCAAACTACACACTGCATAAGTAGGACTCAACAAATTAAGAAAAAACACCCTTTAATAACAAAAAAGTGGCAGGGTGTATGTTAGGCATGTGTGTTGCTTACAAAACGCACTTTAGCACAATTATGAACTTACCACCACACACTGATGCTACAGCTTACCTACATCAATGTGTTTAGGTAGTGTACTAAATAACAATGTTAAACAGTTACTGTACATTGATTTGTTGTATGTGCTGACCCATTGTAATAATACCTGTTGAAGTCAAAAATATTATAGTCACACGCATCACGTACAAACACCACACAGATGGCCTCCGTGCGGGTGCTTGTTCTGCTGTGCGTGCGCATGCCTGCACGTTGCGTATATTGGCTCACAAGGTCCTGCGTTTAAGCGCATGGTATGAGTAAATACGGTAGCATACGCATTCGCATGGAAAAGCCACAAAGACATATCTGATATTTAATCCACATAGTGCATAATTTACACATAGCCTACATGCACCACACCAGGGAGTTACATTTGCTTCAGAGGTATAACAACAGAGGGATTCAACTTTACAGGATATGAGGGGACAGAATTAGGTTAAAAGGTGGTGTTTGGTATCCAGCTGTACAGTATCTCAAGGGCAATATTCCGATGGCAGTTTGCAAAATGTAGCACGCTCCTGCGCATAGATATGTGCAGGAACAGAATATTAATATTACACTGTATTTACTGTACTCTTGATATTCGGTGGGAACCCAGTGGAGAACATCTACCAGTGCACCTGGACCAGGCATCGCCCACCTATTCAAACCAACCTATGACCCCTCCTGTACTGTAAATGACCAGCCCTTTGACCTATGGGTGAAGAGATTATAGTTTCTATTGTTTCATGATTTGGACTAATGTATAAAAGCCAAGCCGTCTGGCCAGTCAGTCACATTCTCTTATTGTCATCTATCCAGATTGACTGAGGACCGGAACCGGGTGGCACAGGCGAACAAACGTATGTATCCATTGATTCTCTTATGTGATTGTATTTCTTGCTGTACCCCCTTTTGAGTAAATATTTGTTGCTGGGTTGGACCTCAACATTACATATACAATTGGTGTCACATTTTCTTTCCTGTTAGGGGTTATAAAGTGTATTCTGCCGCACATGTAGCTGCTTTGTGCTTACAGCGTGACGGTGTGCTTACGCAACGTGTACGCATTTGATAGGGGTTTCACACATACACACTTAGCGGTCGCAGCGGCCTGAACATTTGTGCATTTAAGGTATTTCTCTTTTCCTGAAAGTTAATCGAACTTAACAATTGGGGGCTCTGTCCGGTTCGCCACATACTTATAGATTTACAGGCCATAACAGACTTTGGTATACCAACAAAGGGTAAAGACACATCTTAAGTAACCTTGCTTTGGTGCCTTGTGTTTGAAACTCTCTTTTGTTGTGTGAGACCACGTCTGTTCTGTAGTCTTAGAGGTGCTGGTGTAACCCGAAGGAAAAAAAGCCATTTATTATCTGTGTGTAATTTTTGGCGCGAAAGTGTACACAAAGTGTACCGATACTTTACATGCATTCTCACATATTGTTGCCATAGGTTAACTGTCTTTATAGATCTGTGTGAAGTCGTATACATTTGTTTGCTATATATATATTTGATAGTCTGTTAAGGGTGTAATTAGGCAGTTCTGGCCAGTTTAGGCAGTTCCAGCCTAAACATTTAGGGTTATACTCAAAAGAGGATTGCCCGTGTGGGTGACTTCCGGCGAGCGTACGGAACAATTGTGTATTGTATTAGTGAGCAATAGTAGTTTTGTTGCTCACATTTATCGATAGTGTGGTTTATTGAGTTGCGAACGCACGTTTGTACACGTAGTACGGTACGTGAGGACAGCGTACAGAAGCGCGCACGTGGTGTAGAGACATGCACGGTTGCATGTTTATGCAAGTTTGCGTAGAGTTGCATGCGCACGGTATAACCACATGATAGCCATTCAATTTAAGGTGGGAGAGTATACATTTAATACTATAGCACATAACTATGCGATTTCAAAAGCAGATTAGTGTAAAACTTTGTTTAAACTGTACTGCCTCTGGGGTAAAACCATCAATCAAAGGGAGTGATATTTTTTCTGTACAGAAAAACACTGTGTATTTGTGTGAGCTGAAAGTAAGAGTGAGTGGAGTGAACCCCGGAAATTCAGGATCCCGTTGAGACACTGATTTAGCAGAGGCTCAGTGGCGTAAAGGTCAGCTAACTTACGTTAATAATAGAAGAGTACACAAGTCGTGAGGAGACTTGCACAGGAGCGTGATAGAGTATAGATTGTGAATTGAAGTGTAAGGTTTTTGTGTTACGCTCCTGCTGAGGAGCGCAGCTTGTGAATTCGACTCCACTGATCGAAAGGCGGATAGATAACAAGCATCTATATGCTGTGCGATTGGACCGCGCGTTTGTGTATGCGATACATAGCGCAACGTGATACCAGTTTGCGTGCTATTGCATTATCATATGCATTGTGTAGAGCATACGCACACGCTTGATTTGTGTATAGTAGAAGGAAGTTTTTTCCCTGTTTCTCTCTCAGGAAGTGTCAGATGACCCATGTAAACATCACCATAAAGAGGTGCAGCTCACTAAATCCTGCAACTTACTTGCCAGGTGTGCCTGGTCATGCACAAAGGGTGGAGGATGAGAACAATGGTGAAGGAGGATTTAGTGCAGACACTGATACCCAAATTTATGTGAATGTATTTTTTTTATGTGTATTACCCTCATCTCTGCAACCTTCAGTTAATGGCACACATAGTCGATAAATGTTATCCACATATAGTAGCACACACATACTTTTCCCCACCATGTATCATCATATAAATGTGCTTCCCATTTGTTGGTATAAGAAGCCGGAAAGGTGAGGGCTAATATTCCTTCCCCGAAAAGAGTTCGGTAGTGTTTGTTTGCCCATGTACAGACCCTTAATACGGGTTGAGAAGGATTTAATGTATACTTCGCAATACCTTGCTGCTTACTTAGAACATATACTGCACGATGATACATGCACCTCTGACATTAATTCATACATACATGTTTCTCCTATCCCACCAGGCTAAACATTTCCCACCTACAACTCTCCCCCGGTCACCCGAACTTTGTATATAATGTATATGTAATATTTTCATTATTATTTGTTATATGTGGCAGTTATTGTTGACTGCCAAAGGGTGGAGTGTCGAAGTCGAAAATATTATATTCACATGCATCACATACAAACACCACACAGATGGCCTCCGGGCGGGTGCTTGTTCTGCCGTGCGTACACATGCCCGCACGTTGCCTATATTGGCTCACGAGGTCCTGCATATTAGTGAGTGGTATGAGTAAATACGGTAGCATACGCATTCGCATGGAAAAGCCACAAAGACATATCTGATATTTAATCCACATAGTGCATAATTTACACATAGCCTACATGCACCGCACCGGCGAGTTACATTTGCTTCAAAGGTATAACAACAGAGGGATTCAACTTTACAGGATATGAGGGGACAGAATTAGGTTAAGAGGTGGTGTTTGGTATCCAGCTGTACAGAATTTCTAGGGCAATATTCCGATGGCAGTTTGCAAAATGTAGCACGCTCCTGCGTATAGATATGCACAGGAACAGAATATTAATATTACACTGTATTTACTGTACTCAGTGGAGAAAATCTGCCAGTGCACCTGAACCAGGCATCACCCACCTATTCAAACCAACCTATGACCCCTCCTGTACTGTAAATGACCAGACCTTTGACCTATGGGTGAAGAGACTACAGTTTCTATTGTTTCATGATTTGTACTAATGTATAAAAGCCAAGCCACCTGGCCGGTCAGTCACATTCTCTGATGGTCATCTATCCAGATTGACTGAGGACCGAAGCCAGGTGGCACAGGCGAACAAACGTATGTATCCATTGATTGTAGCCTTTTCTCTTATGTGATTGTATTTCTTGTTGTACTTCCTTTTGAGTAAATATTTGTTGCTGGGTTGGAGCTCAACATTACATATACAATTGGTGTCGCATTTCCTAGCCTGTTAGGGGTTATAAAGTGTATTCCGCCGCACGTGTAGCTACTTTGTGCTTACAGCGTGACGGCGTGCTTACGCAACGTGTACGCATTTGATAAGGGTTTCACACACACACGCTTAGCGGTCGCAGCTGCCTGAATATTTGTGCATTTAAGGTATTGCTCTTTTCCTGAAAGTTATTCGTACTTAACATACCTTTTTCACGTTTTTAGGAAGCTCACCTGACACATCCTCATGGACACAATGATGTGCTCTTTTCTGTGGAGCTTTGCCTTTCTTTGTTGAGGAGCTAAAAAATTGAGTTTTTCCACAATGTGCTGACAACAGTTTCAGAAAAAAAAAACCATGAAGTAGCATGCAACATGAATTTTAAACACTTTTACAAATAATCTACTGTTTTAAATTATTTGTTCAAACCATTTAACATGTATTTTACAATGTGAAGTGTTACTGCAGAATTATTTTGCTGAGAGTATTGTATTTTTCACACCAAACATTTTGTGCACCCCTTGCACATTAGTGTGTATAATGTTAATGGCTCCAGCTGCTGTGGCACAACACATACCAGCATGCCCTTAAAGATTTAACATTTCACCTCAGCCTGACAAAGTAACAGTATGCTGGGTTGTGTTGTTCTCCAGCATCAGAAGCTGCTTTCTGCTCACCCCTGGCATTACAGAAACATAAAGCATAATGACTATATGATACATACATGTATGATAATTAAATGTATATGTACTCACCAGAACATTGTGGGGATGCAGGGCAGGCTATGTCAATAACATGCACCCTAGGTAATACTTCAGGAGCAATTACTTGTTTGAGGCACCCTCCTCAAATGCTATGTAGTGTGTTGGTATCCTGCGGCCACCCCCTGTCCTGCGCGCTTCCTTGCCCTCTGCTGCCATTTTGAGATTCAGGACTCGCTTTATATCATTGAAGTGCTTTTTCACATTGTAGACTGTGCGCTTGCAGGAACTGACTGCATTGACAGCATCTGTAATAGACTGCCACATAACCTTCTTCCTTGCCAGGGTAAGTGTATGAGCATGCTCACCTAGGAGCAGGGGAAAAACAGGCACCATGGCTCTCACAACTGCACAATTCTCCTCATATGAGAACCTCACATTGTGGCCACTGGGAGTTTTCCCAAACATAGGAGTAGGTGGCTCCTCTCCCTCTTCCTCCTCGTCATGCAGCTGTGACTCCTTCACCTCCTCCTGCGTATCACCCTGCATAAACTTTCCCTCCTCCTCCTCCTCCTCTTCCCTCACAGCCTGCCTGACAAATAACCCCTCCTCCTCCTCCTCCACCTCCAACACCACCACCACCACCAACATCCTCTGCTGAGCTCTCCTTCTCCCTGCCATGCTGCACAACACAAACTCTCACTGCAAATAAATACCTCCTCTCATTCAAAAAATGGCTCACACCCTATCAAAGCACAAAATGGTAGGTTTGGGGTTTATATAGGGTGTGTGATGGCTAATTTAGTGGCCCTTTAGGTGCCAATGGGTGTTTGTCTTTCATGAACCAGTACAGCCCCCATATATCTCGCATTCCGGTTAGTCTAAAACAGGGGTGGCCAACCAGTCCGAGACAAAGAGCCAAAAAATCTTGTTAGGTACGTCAAAGAGCCGACATCAAGCCGAAGGCGCGTGTGCAAAATTGGGGTGTGACTTTGTGCCTGCTAGGCCACACCCCATGGTATAAAATATAATGAAAATGCAAGATCCACATAAAATAAATTTTAAAGCCAAAATCAACATGAAATACATTGAAAAAGACAATTATAAAATAATGTAAAAATCCAGATCCACATAAAATATATTGAAAAAGCTATATTCACATAATACACTTCAGCTCCTCCATGTGTCACTCCAGCCAGCTCCCCCATGTGTCAATGTGTCACTGCAGCCAGAACCCTACTGTGTCACTCCAGTCAGCTCCCCATTGTGTCTCTCCTGCCAGGATTCTCCTTTGTCACTCCAGCCAGCTCCCCACTGTGTCACTCCTGCCAGCACCCTCCTGTATCACTTCAGTCAGCTCCCTCATTATGTCTCTCCTACCAGGATCCTTCTGTGTCACTCCAGCCAGCTCCCCCTTGTGTCACTCCGGCCCACCCTCATATGTCACTACAGCCCAGTATCTGGCTCACCAGTTTTCAGTCGCCGTAGTGCTGCTGTGTGTCTGGTTGGAATGCACCAGTTTCCAGGATCTGTTGTGGTCAGGTGACTGAGTGTTGGGAGCCACATTTGAATAAAGAAAGAGCCGCATGCAGCTCAAGAGCCACAGGTTGGCCACGGCTGGTCTAAAAATTGCAACTTTTTCTTACTAAAAATCCCACAAAGTCGCATATGGATTGCGTTTTCCAACTAATAACCGGAATCTATTACATTTGTGATTTCTAAACAAAAATTGCACGTTTTAAAGTTCTGATTTTCGGCGATTTTTAGTAAGCCTAAAAATTGCATCCTATTACATTTACCCCTTAGTATACAAAATCACACAGGAAAACATGCCTCCAATGTGCACAAACAATAGCTCAAATACCACATAATCTGCCCAGCCACTAAACATTCTGTTGCAGTCACTGCCACATTTCACTGTTATCAACCTTTTTGGATTATAGATTTGAGACCATTGGGAACTGCAACTATCCCTAATTTATATGGATATAGTAGCCCCATACAATATTTTAAAGTTTCATCCTGGTTAATTCCATTAATGTCTCTCATTTTGTATATTGACTGACCATACAATAAAATTCTCATTATTCTGCATGTTTCCTGTCATCTATTCTCAGTCACTTGACTCAGTTATTTATTGTATCAGTATTCATTTATATTAATAATAAATTGGTATAACGTGGTACTTGCTTTATATTAGCCTAACAATACTTTTTATTAGCCAAAATATCTTTTTTTATATTGTCTTAATACCAGAATACACTATTTTCTGTTTTCTAAGAACACAACTACTGTATAGAGTTACATTTACAGTATGTGACTACATGCATCAGCCCACATAAATTGTATAACATTGTACTAAGAACATTTTACTATCAGTCATTCTACATAGCTGTTTCCTTCCTACACTGTTTCTTTATAAATCACATTCAATATTGCTGCTACAGATTATTTGAGATAATCTAACCAGTGTCACATGCATCATTTATTGGGTATTTTGAAGTTTTATTTTCAGAAATCCAAGTTTCCTTTCACTTTTATTTATTTTGATGTTTGTCTAAGCAGTCCACTTCTCATATTAACAGGATCTAGCTCATATCAAATTATTATCTGTATTTATGACTTCTAATTGACATTAGTTTTACTGTATCATCTATTAACACAGTGATTATCAACCTGTGACTAACATTGTTTATTTCCTTTAAATACTTATTCACACTGAGAACGACATATGTGGTTTTATTGATATGCCTTTTTCTAACATCATTTATTTTAATTAATTTTCCTTTTTCTGTTGCACTTTTTATTATCACATTTAAATATTTTGCTATTATACAGATGTGTCGTTATACACTGAGGCTCAAAAATGAATAGCCTTACTTTGACTTGTCAGGTCCCGTACATCTCAGCCATAATAAGCGTATTTTTGGTTGATAATGTTCAACTAATTTGCATAACTAAAATAACTAGAAGTGACATAACTACATTACCAGCATACACTGACCACTGGAGCTTGCAGCATTTGTGCGTCTGTGTGCGACTATGTCTAAATATGTGTAAAAAGGGCTCCGGATGCAAACAGTGGGGTCTTTTCCTCATGCCAAGTTCAGCTATGCTTCATCTGTGTCTTTGTACATGAGTTATACAAGTTCCTGTGTGATTAATGTTGCAGCCTATAGTCTCTGTTAAACTGTGAGTGGCTTTTTGCTGATTCTGCAATGTGACTAAGACACAAAATGTAAAGAAAAATTTGGTATGCTGCTCAACTTGGAGTGTCTCATTCGTGGTGGGTGTCTCATATTGTATGGCTTTGTGATGTCTGACTATATTGTGATGTCTGACTACAGTACATTATTTGTTTTATATTGTATGTGTTTATTGTATGCATTTTCAGTTAATATTAATATATATAGATACTGTATTTTATATTGTTCTTTGAATTAAATAATTTCAGCAGTTAAACCACTAAACCTGACAATGATTAATCTTGCGCACATTTTTGTAACATTTTTATTGTATGCTTTATTACAAAGTAAAAAGAACCAAACGTGATTAATTGTAAAAGAAATAAAAGATGGTATTTTTACTGCCCTAATGTACAAATATCAATTACAGTAATAGTGGTAAATAAATAGTATATACTGTAAATTAGTTACTCATCACATTGAATGTGCTGCATTAGACTGTATTGCCAAACACCTTATGAGGGAATCACAAATCCTGATCTGAAGAAAGGACCAGATGTACTGGCATCTGTAATACAGAAAGAAGAAGACTGGCACAGTGCCACTGTGTTAGTTTATCTACTAATATAAATATAAAATAATGTATTTGCTTTGTTCTCACCGCTGTACAACTTTCACTTCCTTTCTCTAACCTGTCATTTTTGAGGACATACAGCATGTCACTCTTACAAGGCCAATTGTAATGTAAGCTGTTAAAAGTTATTCAAAGTACATACTGTACAAATGTACCACATGAATGTACCGTTTACATCGTCTATTACTGTAGTTCTCCTTTTAAACAGTTAAAAAACAAAAACAGATTTAGTGATAGATAGACAAAACCCAGCTCCCATGACCAATCCTGGAGGGTGACTCTATGAGGGCCAACCTGGACAGTTTACAGTATCAATATTTAAGGCTGCAGAGAGCAATGATGGGCAAGGGTAATGGGGAGGTTTGGCCACAGCCAGACAAAATAATGAATGAAAACTACTATGCGTGCCACCAGCATGATCAGGAGGGAGCATGCTTCCCCCTGAACAAATGGCCCAGCCCCTTTAACATGCCCAGGCCTGAGTAATTAGTACCCGCTACCAATGTTACTGAGCCCCTATCTACAGTATATTGTTAAGATTACTCAGTATGAAGTTACTCTCATAGTTACCTAACTTAAAGCCCTTCTACTTAACTAGGAATGTCCAGGACACTGTTTACCTATGTTCTCCTGAATTAATTAAACATGACAAACCCAGGTTGCTTTTGTGGTCTTTGTGTATACTGGTGGGGCCTTTAAAGTGTATGTTATAAAGCACTTCATAGTAACAATTTACCTCAAACAAACAGTTGGTGTTGATGTATAACTAAATTCTTGATCTTACTTAAGTACAAGATGCTGCTTCCCTTTAAAAGAAACACACAGCTTACACAGGGAAACTTGGATCAGCTCTGTCACTGCAAGTCCCAGGCATTCTCTACAGCTTGTCTTTGGGTATATTTGCAGTTTGAATAGGGGTGGCTCAGAAGGTAGCTTGTCACTGCTTCAACAACCTCTCTGGGGGGTGGGGGAAGACGACATTTACTAAGCAGTGATAAGAGCGGAGAAGTGAGCCAGTGGAGAAGTTGTCCCATCAACCAATCAGCAGCTCTGTATCAGTTTATAGTATGCAAATTATAGATGTTACTTCAGTGCTGATTGGTAGCCATGGGAAACTTCTCCACTGGCTCACTTCTCCGCTCTTATCACTGCTTAGTGAATGTCTCCCTGGATCTCTAAACAGCAGCTAGTATATGATTCTGCAGACTTTCTGAAGCTATGAAACGCCTCTCTTAAGCATCTTGTATGTAGACCCTTGCTCCTATTTACACCACAGGTTCCTCTTAAGCCCAACTCTCTATTTTGAATTCAGAGGTGTTTCATTCCGAGCCCACTCTGCCCACTTTTTTCTGCAGTCTCTCTTTTTAAGTAATCCCAAGCACTGCTCTCTGTGGCATCCCTCTCACTTATCAGGTCCTGCCCTATAGGGCCCATTCATCAACCCATATGCGCCATTTAAAATGTGAAAATGGAAGTTTGTGCATGCTTTAAGTAAAAGTCCATTCATTATTAGGGGCCATATAGAGATGCCTAGTTTTCAGCAAACTCTAAAAACAAAGTTTTCAGAGTTTGCCTGCAAGAACATATACCATCTTCAGATGGTGTTTCTTCCTGGAGCGCTACTTCTTATTGGAAGGATATCTGGGGTTGGAAGAGGGATTTGAGCAGATCCTTCTACCACCTCTTCACTACACAAGCTTTCATTGTGCATATTATTATTATTATTATTATTATTATTATTTGAGAAACTTGAAAAATTAACTATTACCTGTAATAATCTATATATAGTCATATTTTGTATAAATTATATATATATATATATATATATATATTCACAGTTACATCCACCACCCAATTAAAGGTGGTGACTTATACTTGCTGGGTGCCCTCCATAAGTATACAAAATCCACATATGCCTCCAAATATACGGCGGCACTCAGCAGTCTTGTATTTCCAATTACAAAGGTTCTTTTTATTAAATAAAGTAACAATTTTAAATTGAATTACAAGACTGCAGAGTGCCACCATATATTTGGAAGCACACACACACATACACACATATATATATATATATATATATATATATATATATATATTTATATATAAAAACAACGATAATCCTGCACTCTCATCAAAATAAAATTTCATCAGGTGGTGGGTGCTCCTAATGGGCCGGTTAGGTCCACACATGTACCGTAGAAAGCTCCAAAGTATTTGGAAGGTGCACTCTCACAAATAAATAATCATTGATACTTCTTCATAAAATCACCAATTGCTTTTATTGTCGACGTTTCGGTCTGGTCACAGGCCTTTATCAAGACAGGTGATGCATCGTATCATCAGTTCACAATTAAGGAAAACATGAGAATAATCTACAAATGAACAGTAATATACAGTCACAAGCAATAAGCCTCACTGGCCCCTATGGGTGCCTACTTGCTACAATAATGGACCCACCGCCATAAACACCTGTTGAGAAGTGCCATCAAAATTATTTTCATCCAAGGGATGAAAAAATTACCTGGGGAACCTGTAGGTGTCCACACAGAGCATATCTCTCATATTAGGACATGTAGAACACATTGGAATTACACTCCATGGCGTACTCCATGCTGCCAAAAGAAATAATTAACAACTTTGAGCTGTAGTGTACAACCACTCGTGAAACTCATATCAAAATACCTAAATCCATACCTAATTAGAGTAGCCATAAAGTACACACGCAGCGGTGCAGGTGGTTTAGCATATAAAGTAGTCCAACCTGCTAAAACAAAGTAAACAATTCAATCAAAAAGTCCCACTGTAGATAAAAGGTAGAGAAATAATCACAAATTATAGAGATAATCACTACTTACTTCAGCCAGGGGACAGAGCAAACATCGCTGCATGCTGCCCCTGTGCATGAGTGAGCTATTTAAGGAGTTACTACCAGATGTGACGCCCGTTCCGGAAGCCACACCCGCAACAAGATTCTAATAGTAATTAAAGCACAACTAGAGCTCTATTGAATCTCTACAACACCCCAGAACAAGAAGGGAACACCACACCTATGGGGCACGCTATATAGCTTTGTAAGTGCCGGCTCCGGCCAGCCACAACGCTTCAGTGTAGACCGCTAGGCGGAAACGCGTCATCATGCGTTCCAGCGGCTACACTTCCGTGCGGTTCAGTGGCCGTAAGCACCTCACCGCACTGTTACTAGGCGATAGAGACGCGCTACTCAGCGCGTCCCAGCAATTAACTTAGTCACACAGTGCACCTGTAGTTGGTCTGCAGTTTACATGCAACAAAGGAAATGTGGAATATGAAATCATACTAATGCTATCATCACTGCACACCGCTCTTAGTCTAGTGTGGGCCACTTATACCAGGCTCCGCTGTTTCTCATTAGCAATCATAAGTCAGTCACAGTTGAACAGTAATAATTCAATAGATATTACTCAAATCAACAGCTAAAAAGATCAGCACTATAACAAGTGCATACCTAATTATAGATCATCCAGCACATATCCCTATGCTGGTGTATATATAGGTCTATACCTTTCAGGTCCAAAAGTATGCCAGTCACCCAAGAGGCCGGTGAGTCAATCATGATTACTGGACCCACATTTAGTCATCCGCACACTGGAAGGACTATCCGATTGAAATACCATCTGCATTGTCGTCTTGATTTCATTATATACATGCTGAAATGCCCTTTGTTGCATGTAAACTGTAGACCAACTACAGGTGCACTGTGTGACTAAGTTCATTGTTGGGATGCGCTGAGTAGCGCGTCTCTATCGCTTAGTAACAGTGCAGCGAGGTGCTACCGGCCGCTGAACCGCACGGAAGTGTAGCCGCTGGAACGCACGATGACGCGTTTCCACCTAGCGGTCTACACTGAAGTGCTGTGGCTGGCCGGAGCCTGCGCTTACATAGCTATATAGCGTGCCCCATAGGTGTGGTGTTCCCTTCTTGTTCTGGGGTGTTGTAGAGATTCAATAGAGCTCTAGTTGTGCTTTAATTACTATTAGAATCTTGTTGGGGGTGTGGCTTCCGGAACGGGCGTCACATCCGGTAGTAACTCCTTAAATAGCTCACTCATGCACAGGGGCAGCATGCAGCGATGTTTGCTCTGTCCCCTGGCTGAAGTAAGTAGTGATTATCTCTATAATTTGTGATTATTTCTCTACCTTTTATCTACAGTGGGACTTTTTGATTGAATTGTTTACTTTGTTTTAGCAGGTTGGACTACTTTATATGCTAAACCACCTGCACCGCTGCGTGTGTACTTTATGGCTACTCTAATTAGGTATGGATTTAGGTATTTTGATATGAGTTTCACGAGTGGTTGTACACTACAGCTCACAGTTGTTAATTATGTGTTTTGGCAGCATGGAGTACGCCATGGAGTGTAATTCCAATGTGTTCTACATGTCCTAATATGAGAGATATGCTCTGTGTGGACACCTACAGGTTCCCCAGGTAATTTTTTCATCCCTTGGATGAAAATAATTTTGATGGCACTTCTCAACAGGTGTTTATGGTGGTGGGTCCATTATTGTAGCCAGTGGGCACCCATAGGGGCCAGTGAGGCTTATTGCTTGTGACTGTATATTACTATTCATTTGCAGATTATTCTCATGTTTTCCTTATTTGTGAACTGATGATACGATGCATCACCTGTCTTGATAAAGGCCTGTGACCAGACCGAAACGTCGACAATAAAAGCAATTGGTGATTTTATGAAGAAGTATCAACAATTATTTATTTGTGAGAGTGCACCTTCCAAATGCTTTGGAGCTTTCTACGATATATATATATATATATATTTATACACACACATATATTTATTTATACACACACAGTATATATACAAGCAGGATCATTCTGCATTGTGCGGATCCGATTTGTAATGTGTAACAGTTTTTATATATATATTACCAAATTATTTTGAAAATATACCAAATATGCTATTTAAAAAATATACATCTCAGTAGAGAAATAAAATACAATTTTAACTACACAAAAAAAATTAACTAAAATTACATTTATTTTATTGTGACTATGAGTTAATATTTTACTTAATTTATTATTTTAGACTTTTCTTGTTACAATAATTATTTATACAAAGTAACAGCAAAAACATAAATTTTATATTCATTTCTTTAATTTTAAAAACACTTCATGCTAATATTTGTGCTAGTACTAATAGTTATATTATACCTTATACTAATTTATAAATAAACGTTAAAGTAATAGAATTTACAGAATATCTTTATATACAATACTGCAATTTTTTCTGAAAGGAGGGTATACAGTACATAAGGATTTGTATTTGTTCCTACTCTAGAGCATCCTACATACAGTTGACCATGGGAAAGCAGTCTTCTTGTAGTTGAAGCCCAACAACTTTAATTGTTTGTCCCTGGGCGTTATTGATCGACATGGAAAAATTTAATCTTACTTAAAATTGCATGCATTTAAATTGAAATGGTTATCTCAGATGTTATTAGTGGTATTCTTTCTAAATTTCATAGATGCATTATAGGAGCTCCTATTTTCAGTTGCAGTTGGTGGGGTGGACGTTCCAAAGACTTTAGAAACTCTGTTGGATAGTCGATGACATAATTTTGATCTATAACAGTGTCCATTGATTTGTAAATGTGTGTATTCCCAGGAATGTTTTCCAGTAGTTGTTAGTTGTTAGAATTAACTGTCACATTTCCTGGTTCTAATATTGCTCTTTCACACAGCTAAGGACCTTATTCAGTAAGGATTGCAAAATTTGTGAATTGCAATCTGGCCAATTATCGAATGACTGCGTATGTGCAGCATTCGCATTGTGGACGCGCAAGTAATAATGGTGACAGAAAATGCGTACACATTGTGATAACAATGCAGACGCTATTTGACTAACAGGAAGCTGGCATTTCTGGGCGGAAACCTGACATTTTCTGGGTGTGTCTGAAAAAATGCAGGCGTGCCCAAGTGTTATTAAGGAGGGCCTCTGACGTCAGTGATGACCACTTCCAGCTTCTTGTGTCACAAAAATTGTGAATGACCTTGCCTGGCGTAGTTAGGAAAAATCTTTGATGTTACGGTAATCGCATATGGTTTTGCGAACAGCCTGCATATTGCAAAGCATTTACAGATTCTGCAATGGGCATTTTTTCTCAACTTCTGGGCGGCAACTATTTTATTGCAGCAACTGCTTTTTAGCAGAAACTGCAATCTTTACTGAATAAGATCCATAGTCAGAAAGAATACTGAAAAATTTGCTTTACAAAGATTTCACATGGATGTATATTTGGAACTGCCTAATATATTTTACATAATGATAACATTATTTATTTTTTTAAGTTAAATGTACTGTACCTCTTATTTTTTTTGTTACGTTAAGACTTTAGTAAAATTGTTATCAAACCTCTTATTTTAATAACAGGCAGAATATTGAAAGTGAAAATTCCACCAAAAGCTTGAAAAAAACTTTACACTTTTATAGTCATGTAAGTCTGACAGACCTTTCACAGTTTCCATGTGCCCTCTAGGAAATCATAAATAAGCATTGTCTGAGCTTTTTTTCTGTTGTTTCCATTACCTAGACTTTTCATAGTGCATTAAATTAACTTATAAATAACAAATCATGCATTTGTTTTTTTACAAGTTCACTTTTTGATCTAACTTTGTGTTGTAATTTCTAGGGGAAATACAATAAATTATGAATAGCATTCTTTCATATTATTTTTTTTTCTCCAGATACTTTTTTCTCTCTTCCCCTGAAGCATTAGTAGTAAAATTAGCATTTTATTTTGCAGCCAAGTATTGATTTCCTGTCTAAAAATGTCAATATAGCTACACCAAGATTTCTGTTCATGTCTCCCTTATCCTATTGTGAACCTTCTGAAAACCTTCAAGGAATTGTTTATACTAAGCACAAGGATGGCTATGAAGCATGTAAACCATTCATTTAAATTACGCATTGGGCCTAATTCAGACCTGATCGTAGCAGCAAATTTGTTAGCAGATGGGCAAAACCATGTGCACTGCAGGGGAGGCAGATATAACATGTGCAGAGAGATTTGATTGGGTTATATTGTTTCTGTGCAGGGTACTGTAAATACTGGCTGCTTTATTTTTACACTGCAATTTAGATTTCAGTTTGAACCCACCCCACCCAAATCTAACTCTCTCTGCACATTTTATATCTCCCCCCCCCTGCAGTGCACACGGGTGGTCATTCCGAGTTGATCGCACGTAGCAACTTTTTGCTGCTCTTGTGATCAACTAGACGCCGCCTATAAGGGAGTGTATTTTAGCATAGCAAGGCTGCGATCACTTGTGCAGCCCTGCTATGCTAAAAAAGTTTTGTGCAGAACAAGACTAGCCCTGCAGTTACTTACCCTGTGCGATGGATCCAGCGATGAAGGTCCCATAATTGACGTCAGACATCCGCCCTCCAAACGCCTGGACGCGCCTGCTTTTGGATCTCCATGCCCGGAAAACGGTGAGTATCCGCTCCGGAACGCCTCCCTGCTGTCATTCTTCTTGCGATCGCGCTAGCAATCACTTTCTTCTTTCTTCTGGTCGTTGCCCGGCAACGACGCGCGTGTGCATTGCGGGCGCTGTGCATGCGCATTTCTGACCCGTTCGCATTGCAGCGATGAACCGCAGTGTGTGAACGGATCAGAATGACCCCCATGGTTTTGCCCATCTGCTAACAAATTTGCTGCTACGATCAGGTCTGAATTAGGCCCATTGTTTTTATACTCTAAACTAATTTTTGCAGTAGTAGTATACGCAATTATTTTACTAATCGATTAACATGTTTATTCTTAATAATTCTACTTTATACCAAAAATCTGAATTAGGACAAGAACAATAAAGTGAACTTGTATTTATGTACTGTATATACAATTCTTTCATCACAGTATAACATGATAGCAATAACACCATTTTCTTATGGAATGGTTGGCTTACTTATACACTGGCAAACCCGGTACTGTAACCTGGGGGCCAGGACCCAATGCAGGGTCTCATACAGTCCTCCTTACACTTTCTATCTCCTCTGGCTTCACAGTTCTCCAATTATCTCTCTTTTCCCTAGGCCCTTTTGGTAGAAATAATAGGTAGGGGCCTTTGTAAATGTAATAAAAAAAAACTCTGGTTGTTGATTTCATTGTAGTTATTAAAATATTAGGTGTCAGAACATCTCATGATAAAGTCTACTATTTTATTGAACACCTGCAGTACATTAGTGCTGCTGATTACACACAAGAGCTGACATTTTATTATATAGTCACTCATTCTCAACACCTACGCTGTCCTTTTTAGTTTTTCTCCCGATCTTTCATTATTGGAGATTTGGTTGTCCACACTTAAATTAAGTGTCCCTTGTCTATTTCTAGACATGGGTATCATACCTGATAACTAAGCTTGACATGCCTCCCAACATGACCCTCTCCAAGAGGGACAGAATGCCCTGCTCCTGGACTTCCCTCATCATTTATGAGTGCCACCACCTGTGGTGAAACACCTTTCTTATCCATTAACTTGTTCAAAACAGGTGCTGGTTACCATAAATTAAGAGAAAAGTCCAGGAACAGAGCATTTTGTCCCTCCTGGAGAGGGTCATGTTTGGACGTATGCTATGATTATGTTCAGGCTTACTGGCTTCATAGTCTTACTCATCAAGCAATAAGATTTGAGAGTTTCACATCTAGTGCATTGTGAATAATACCAGTTGGAATTCTAGCATGTATATACTGTATCGCTTGACTACAGCTCTGTCGGTGTTGCTGTTATCAGTATTTGGCCATTGTATGTCTGATCAACAACCAGTCAAGGACAAGGGTGTCATGGTGGGTTTGACCTTGATTTTGACTCAGAATCTAGTCATACTGTACTCATATAGACTTTAGATGCCTGGAGGCAAAATTGAATCAGTACCTCCTAAAACTCTGAAAGCTCTTTATAGCTGTACCACTGTTCATTTCATCAGTATTGTTATGGACCAACCTAAATGACTTCTACTAATGTACACTCTTATTTTGACTACTGTTCCTACACTTAATCACAGCAGTTTCATGACCTGCGGTTATGTTTTCCTAAAATTGAGAACCTGAGTACAGCCACCTACAAACTGGTGAAAAAAACATTTCTCTTATAAACATATAAATAATAATGGCTCTTGGCCACTGTGAGGCAACAACCACAGTAAGTGAACTACAAGAATCCAATTGACATACTGTACCTCTTTTCTAGACTTATCACAGACTTTGCAATGTTTCCCAATGCTGTAATATACTTGTTCCCTACCATATTCACTTAAATACCTGTCTGTGCTGCTTTTTTTTGCTTTTTTTTGGGGGGAGGTACTGATTGGTATGCAGTACCAGCACCTTTTTAATTTGTAATATTTCATTCTTATAACTAATCTCGGAAATAGAAGGAAATCATTGAAATAATTTTAGAAATAGATAAATTAATATATGCTGTACAAAGTATGTAAAGTACTATCAAATCTTGCATCAATTTGTAAATTTAGGTTACCATGAGGCATGAGTGGCATGGATATCTGAGGCTTTGATCCAACAGTGTTCTTTGGGACCATATCCTTTCCAGTCCACAAGGAACTGAACTGTACCTCGAGAAACTTTGTTTCACCTCATACTTTTCTTGATGATCTACTGCACAGGTTCTCAAACTCGGTCCTCAGGACCCCACACGGTGCATGTTTTGCAGGTCTCCTCACAGAATCACAAGTGGAATAATTAGCTCCACCTGTGGACCTTTTAAAATGTGTCAGTGAGTAATTAATAAACCTGTGCACTTGCTGGGTTACCTGCAAAACATGCACCGTGTGGGGTCCTGAAGACCGAGTTTGAGAACCACTGATCTACTGGAATAGCCAAAGGAGGGCCACAGGGTGTCAAAATCCGAATCAGAACAAACGGTTTCAAGAAGGAGATGTGGTAGTTGGTATACTAAGCATGCTAGGGAGCTTCAGGTGGTTTGCCACTGGATTGATCACTTGGAGGATCTGAAATGGCCCAATGAACCTGGGAACAAACTTAATCGTGGGTACCCTCAGTGGGATGCAGTCAATTTACCTACAATCAAAACCCAGACAGTCAAAATACCGACAACCATTGACTAATGGTCAAAATACCAACATGGTCAATATACCGACATGGTCAAAATACTGACATTTAAAATGTCAACAGGTCAAAAAATCGACATGAGTTTTTCATGATTTTTTCATTGAAACCGACTTGTTCATACTTTACTATCCCAGTGGATGTGGAAGGGGAATATAAAATGCCCAAAGCATGGCAAGCGCAGCGAGCCATGCGAGGGGACGTGGTATACTTATATGTTGTACATGTCGACATACACAAACATTTTTTAGAAAACTGGTGTCGACTTTTTGATCTAGGGACATTTTAAATGTCAGTATTTTTGACCATGTCGACATTTTAAATGTCAGTATTTTCCCCATGTCAGTATTTTGACCTTGTCGGTATTTTGACCATCGGTCAATTGTTGTTGGTATTTTGATTTTTGGGATTTTGATTGTAGGTCAAACATGCTGATCCCCCTTTAGTAGGAGATGTTAGATTGACATCCAAACTCTGTCATCAGCATTCAGTAAAGGAACCCTCATTCTCCTCCTGTCCGCAAACATTTATACCTTGAAGAGCCTCTGCATAAATTCTTCTTTACCTCTCTCCAGATATTGAGGAACTGGTTTGACGTATCACGGATGACTAGGAATAATACCGACCAAAGGGCTGGTAATTCCAGTAATAGAGGGTGCTAAACATACTGGATAAAGAATGGAGAGTGGCCTGATGTCTCATCTAACAATTATTGAGAGCAAATTAGACCCATGGAAACAACGAGACCCAATCATCTTAACTGGCTGACACGTACAGTACATTCAGGTGATTATGGTTCACCTGCTGTGTGTGACTGTTACTCTGGGGATGGTAGGCTGATGAGGAGCTCAGGTTAACCCCAAAGCACTTAAATAATGCCCTCCAGAATCTGGAGGTAAATTGTGAGACAATGTCCTTGGGAACCCTGTGCAACCTTAACATCTTGCGCCACTACTGCTCTGCTGCTGCAGATGAGTAAAATAGAATGAATCTGTACCACGCTGCCAGATAGGACTCTGCCACCGCTGCAGGTGTGCCTGGGACTGGGTGGTCCAGACACCTGGTCATATTATTGGGTGCAGTGGCCTCTGCACCTGTTTGGAGGGACTGAATGCAGAGGAAGCTGCTGTGTGGGGTCAGCTGGCAGAGGAGGCTGGTGTGCAGGCTGGAGAGTAGGGCTGTTTGGGCAATAAGAGCTTGACAAAGGTCCTGTTGGGCCAGGACACGTCATACCCTGTGCTCCCCTCAGTGGCTTACCACAGCTCCCAGCCCTGGCTACCCCATTACTGTCGCGATTGAAGCTTAGCTCCTGATTGACAGCATTCAGAGGTTTCTGCTCATTGCATGCAGGAGCAGGCTGGTATATGTTGCTCCGTGCTATGCTTGGATACAGTCACAGACAGTGTTGGCTGGTGGAGAAGTGAGGTTGTGGCTGTGTTTAGTAGCATCCAGGGAGAGCCATGAGGTGGGGGGAAGGTCCCGCTGTAAATGGCATAATTATATAATAGACAATGTGCAATTTAATGTTTACAGTACATATTGAGATCAGAAAATATTGAGAGTTCAAACAAGTGACATACTTCTGGTGGTTGTAGCAACAACATTCACTGAGTCATGATCAGTAATCAAGAATACATTTATTTTTATATATCTATTTTGGTAATCTGGAGGTAATTAGCTCGGTAGTGTGGTCAGGGGTGCAGTGTTTAGGTGCTTAATAAAGGTCAAAACTCAGCTTTCCATGGTTCAAGTAAATGAAAAGAATGCTTTCGTGTTGTCAGCACAAATGAAACAAAGTAAAAATGACCTAACCCCCATTAAGGGCACTATATCACTGTTTGGCTCCACTACTTACTATGTAGCTAGTCTGCATACAAAGTCTTAAGGTCTTGCCTGCTTCTAGCAGGTAAGTCCAACTCTCCACAGGGCAGCATCTATGTCTGGTCACTCAAACTTTTTCTTCTCTATGTGGGCAGATTCCTGCACACTGAATCGGCATCAGTGCCATCTTTGCTGATACTGCTACTATTCACTTATAGTAGTATATATATCACTTAAGACTGATATATTCGGTGGACATCAGCTCCTAATATTAATTTTCTGATAAAATATAGGCGTGTACTAAAAGGGTTCATCCAAGGCTCAGAAATCAAACTTATGGATTGCGTAAAGTGATGTTTCCTGATAAACTATCCAATAGGTTCTCAGAAGATCAATGCATAGGGCACTATAGCTCAATCCTTCATTAATGTAGGAATATAATACACTCATACCAGTGACATACGGTCAGGGTAGGCAGGGTAGTCAGAGCCAATGAGGCAAGGTATTATTTCTATACTTTATGGTTTACTTGGTTCTTCGGACTCAGAGGGTATTCTCCTGCAAGAAAGTAAATGGGAGAGTGAACTGGGTGCTCCCCTGGAGGAGGATTTATGGAAAATCATTAGGCAGTATGTAGCACAGTCCTCCATACCCTCATTAATTAAGTAAAATTCATATAAAATCTATTTTAGATGGTATCAAGTTCCCTCAAGGATGAACAAGATTTTCCCTGCATCCTCCCTTGTGCAGGAGGGCCTGTGGCCAAATTGGTGACTTTACACGTATTTGGTTGAAGTGTCCTAAAATTTGTACATTTTGGAATCAAGTTGGAGCTCTAATAGGAAACATTTTTTCAATCCCAATCTCTCTTAGCCCTTGGTCGGTGCTATTAGGCGTACCTATTGCTGACCTCAATGTGAATACTAATAATCTTATCCATCACATTCTTAATGCAGCTAGATGTACAGTGGCTAAATGTTGGAAAAATCCTGCATGGTAATAGCTAAAATTTGGATAATTTCTGCGATGGAGAAAATTACCGAATCATTACACGATAGATATGTTAACTTTTACATCGTTTGGGAACCATGGTTCTCGTATAATAAGACTTCTTTCCCTAAGATTTGATCCGCTGAAATGTATAGCCTGGTCTGGGTCATTTACATAGTGGATTTTTCTAATGGTTTATGTTCCGGTGGATCTTACTGTGATTGTATCTAGATTGTCTGAATGCATAACTAATTTAGGTCGGAAGTTCTTGTTTTTATACCATACTGGCCAGTTAATCTGGCTTTTCATGTTGGTCCCCCCTCTCTTTCTTACTCCTACCTTTGCATTACTTGGTTTCTGTAACCTACTGTCTTTTTACATTTCTGAGTGTTCATACCTGTTAGGGTTTACATATAAAATTTGATGATTACTGGGGGAGTGGTACCTGTGCTCAGTGCTTAAAGTGGTCCTAGAGAGGTGGTGGAACTCACCCCCCCTCCCCCCGGCACCCAAGTAATAAAGGTTTGCCCAAAAGGGGCGTGGTCTCAAAAAAGGGGCATGGTCACACAAAAGTAATAATGCCCACAGTAGTAGCACCCCTAATACACGTAATTCCCACAGTAGTAGCACCCCGTAATACACATAATGCCCACAGCAGTAGCGCCCCTTATACAATGCCCACAGTAGTAGTGCTCCTTATGCAATGTCCACTGTGCTGGTAGTGCCAACAGTGGTAGAGCCCCTTATATAGAGCCCATAGTAGTGGTACCCCTTAGGCAATGCCCCCAGTAGTAGTGCCCCTTATGTCCCCAGGAGTGATGCCCCTTATGAAGTGCCCCCTTTACAATGCCCTCATTAGTAGTGCCCCCATTAGTAATGCCCTTAACGGTAATGCCCCTGTGTAGTATTCCCCCCAGTAGTAATGCCCCAAGTCATATGGCCCCAGAAGTTATGTCCCCAGTTGTTTAGCCCCAAGTGGTAATGGCCCTGCAGTTATGACCCCAGTAGTTTACCCCCCCCCCTTAGTTTAGCCTCCCAGTGGTAATGCCCCCAGTACTTTAGCCCTCATGTAGTTTGTCCCATGTAGTTTAGCACCACCTGTAGTTTAGCCCGCAGTGGTAATGCCCCCTGTAGTTTAGTCCCTATAGTTATGGCCCCAGTAGTTTAGCCCCCCCAGTAGTAATGCCCGTTTAGCCCCTGTAGTTTAGCCCCCATGTAGTTTGTCCCCATTAGTAATGCCCCTGTAGTTATGCCCCCAGTAGTTTAGCCCCTGTAGTTATGACCCTAGTAGTTTAGCCCCCTTGTAGTTCGCACCTTGCAGATTAGCTCCCAGTAGTAATGCCCCCCTGTAGTTTGCCCCTTGTAGTTTGCCCCGTTAGTAATGCCCCCAAGTAGTTTAGCCCCCAGTAGTTTAGCCCCCTTGTAGCTTAGCCCCCAGAAGTAATTCCCCCCTGTTGTTTACCCCCTTGTAGTTTGCCCTCAGTAGCTAGCCCCCTTGTAGTTTGCCCTAGTAGCTTGCCCCCAGTAGAAGCAGTCACACATATAAAAAAAAAAAACAACAACCCACAGACGATACTCACCAAGCCCTGCTCCCGCATCCGACTGCTGCAGTCTTCCTGGCATCCGCTCCTCAGCACTATGAGAGAGACATCATGACGTCTCTCCCATAGCGTTCACTGACAGAGCCAAAATCCGGAGCTCAGTAGTGAGCTCCTGTCTCCAGCTGACGCTGTGGAGAGAGAGCCAGACGCCCGCTGGTAACACAATCTCAGCGGGCGCCCGGCATCTCCCTGCAGCGCCAGGCACACATCGAATTAGGTGAGCCGGAGGAGGCAGAACTGCGTTCTGTCTCCAAGTGGAACTGACGGAACGCAGTTCCGCCACGTTCCAGGTCACTTTAACCCCTGCCCATGCTCACCTCCTAGTGTTAGTAAGGAAATATGTGACAGATAAACATTGTGTATATCTATGCCTTTTATTGAGACACAGTGCTCAGGCATAAAGGGTATACTGCTTACAAATAGCAAATTATACAATAACAGTGATTGTTAGTCCAGATGCTGATGACACAGACAGTGAATTTGTGGCTCATGATTAAATAGGTTCTAAATGCTGGTTTCAGTAAGAGTGGTGCGTTCTTTTGTTGCACAATGGTGCTGTGTTACAGCAGATGTAAGGATCTCTGATCTAGAGCAGCGCTGCCCGACCGCTCAAACTCACCAGCCGGTGAGGAGACTCACTTGTTGATAGGGGTTAAGCTGTAGATCTTCCACAGGTGGTGGGTACTGGTAAACATGCTTGTGCCAAGTGTGTGCTTCCAAGTGTGTGCTCACAAAGCAACATATTTCTTGAACTGCTAAAATCCTTTGTGAGATAAAGTTCAAAAATATTGTTTACATTTATTAGGGACATGGGATGAAGGCAGGGGCGGATTGGGAACAAAAAGCGGCCCTGGAAAAATTTGTACTAGTGGCCCCACATGCAGAGCCGGCCCTAACCAATATGATGCACTAGGCAAGATTTTGGCTGGTGCCCCCTAGCACCGCCACTAGTTCTACAGGAGATGCCTGGCATGAGTCAGCTGGCAGCTCTGCTAACGTCGGGTGCCTTTTGTTTATGAAAATACATCTTATTTGCATTACTATGTGGCTAGGGTGCACAAGCAGCTTCTGCTGATAAAAATGATATGCAGCATGCCTATATTCTGTGTGCGACTGCGGCTGTATCTGCATATGAAATGCTACATTACAGTGATTTCCAGGAATACACTGCAACGTAGCATTTCGTATGCAGATACAGCCGCAGTCACTCACAGAATATATGCATGCCGCATATCATTTTAATCAGCAGAAGCTGCTGGTGCCCCTAAGCATACCAAATGCCCTAGGCATTTGCCTAGTTTGCCTATGCCTAAGGCCGGCTCTGCCCACATGGGCAGCACCAGAGGTGTAAGGTCTGGCCATGGGCCATGGCAGCAGCACCCTCCCCCCCCAAGACTTTCCAGATAGTCGGCATGTCCAGCATCAGGGCAAAGTTAAAAATAAATAAAATTAAATATTATGAGCACATTATATCAATGATACACCTTCAGAATTTAGGAAACTATATCATTCTTTAGAAAGATATATTTTCTTGCTTATTACACCAACCGCGTATCTCAATCACTATTCACTCAATCTTATATGTCAGCCAAGCAGGCAGACAGAGCATACACTAGATCATCTGCAATCACAGGCTAAGTGGCAAAGTAATTTTCATATATGTAAATTATTTTGCATCTTATTCATTATGTCTATAAAAAGGACCACATGTCCTCAAACAAAACAGGCCCCGCGGGTGCGTCGGCCCACCGGGAATCTTCCCTGTAAACCCTATGGCCAATCCGCCTCTGGATGAAGGTACTGGATTACATTTGAGTAAATACCAGATTTTTTCCAAGATATTCTTTGTATTCTTTTCAGCTGAACTATTTCTAGTACTAATTGTATAAGGGTGTGGATCATTAGCTCGACAGTGTCTAGGTCGACAATGTTTAGGTCGACCACTATAGGTCGACAGTCACTAGGTCGACAGGGTCAGATGGTCGACATGTTCTATGTCGACAGGTAAAAAGGTCGACATGAGTTTTTTTTATGTTTTTTTGGTGTCGTTTTCTTCGTAGAGTGACTGGGAACCCCAATTAGTGCACAGATTACCGTTCCGATCATAGTCCACGTGGATCGCTAAGTATGAAAAAGTAAAAAAAGAGGTTTTTAAAAAAAACTCATGTCGACCTTTTGACCTGTTGACCTAGAACATGTCGACCTTCTGACCCTGTCGACCTAGGGACTGTCTACCTATAGTGGTCGACCTAAACATTGTCGACCTAGACACTGTCGATCTTCAGACTGGATCCCTTGTATAACGGGGGCTCATCTTAATTTGGCCTATGTTAGGATGTTGAATTATGGGCCTAATTTAGACCTGATCTCAGCAGCAAAATCCTTCTCTAATGGGCAAAACCATGTGCAGTGCAGGTGGTGCAGATACTGTATAACGGGGGTAATTCAGATTTGATCGCAGCAGCAAATTTGTTAACAGTTGGGCAAAACCATGTGCACTGCAGGGGGGCAGATATAACATGTGCAGAGAGAGTTAGATTTGGGTGGGTTATATTGTTTCTGTGCAGGGTAAATACTGGCTGCTTTATTTTTACACTGCAATATTGATTTCAGTTTGAACACACCCCACCCAAATCTAACTCTCTCTGCACATGTTACATCTGCCCCCCCTGTAGTGCACATGGGCCCTCATTCCGAGTTGTTCGCTCGCTAGCTGCTTTTAGCAGCATTGCAAACGCTAGGCCGCCACCCTCTGGGAGTGTATTTTAGCTTAGCAGAATAGCAAACAAAAAGATTAGCAGAACTGCTACTAAATAAATTCCCTGCAGTTTCTGAGTAGCTCCAGACCTACTCCTAGACTCAATTACCTCAGTCCGTTTAGTTCCTGGTTTGACGTCACAAACACGGCCAGCCTCTTCCCCGTTTCTCCAGCCACTCCTGCGTTTTTACCTGGCACGCCTGCGTTTTTTAGCACACTCCCTGAAAACGTCCAGTTTCCGCCCAGAAACACCCACTTCCTGTCAATCAAACTACGATCACTCGAGCTATGAAAAAACGTTGCTCGAGCTTGTTTAAATTTACAAAGTTTTGTGTGAAAGCACTTAGCGCATGCGCGCTACGTACCATGCGCATGCACATTTTTGCAGTTTTTTCACTTAAACGCTGCACTGCGAAAATCGTCAGTGAGCGAACAACTCGGAATGACCCCCATGGTTTTGCCCAACTGCTAACTAATTTGCTTCTGCGATCAACTCTGAATTAGGCCCAACATGTGCAGAGAGGGATTTGGGTGGAGTGTGTTCAAACTGAAATCCAAATTGCAGTGTAAAAATAAAGCAGCCAGTGTTTGTGGACAATTTGCTTTCTATTGATATTTTATTACACAGTGTAGTGACTGCTGTCTATTGCCATCTCAATGATACAGTATGTGCTATTCACACTTCATTTAGACAGCTTTAACCCCAGAAGAATAACAATTACTATAGCAATGCATAATATTCTTCATACACACATTTGATTCTGTTTTTCAACCCAAAGCCTATTGTTAATGTGGGTCAATCTGACTAATTGCTGTTACCATAGCAGACTTGGTTATATCTCATTATGTTGTTCTAATTGTAAAGCGCAACGGAATATGCTGCACTATATAAGAAACTGTTAATAAATAAATAAATAAATAAATAAATAATTTTTAGAACCACAATTTTACACCAGAGCAAGAAATTCAAAATGTAATATTGCATAAATTTAATTTTCGCTAAACTGCACTAAACAGAATCAATAACTTAATCATTAATAGCATTGAGTTTAAGTAGGAAGGAAAATGGACAAAATGTCCTGAAGAGAGTAAATACTGTTTGTCAGTTTCCCAGGGAAGCCAGTAATAGCACAACAGTAACATCTACAAGTTACAAGGTTGACAATACTATTGTGCCATGCTGCTACAGTATTTGCTTTCATTCAATGTATTGTAAATAGAAAATGTCCTAAAAATGCAGCAGTTTTGTCACAATAAGGTATTTAATTTGCATAATTATAATTTTAGATCATTCAATTATGTATGATATGTAAGCAATCATTGTGTTATGCCAACTTTGCCATTATACAGATGTGTATAATGCCTCAATATGCCATACATTGAGAGATTGCTGCTGAACAGAGGGATAAACACATATCACAGTGATCAAGTCGGTCTGGCTATTACCAGTTGGGACTTTTATGACACTTATATATGGTTACTATCCCATGAAGACTGATTCGGCTTATTAAAGCTCACTTGTGGATTTGTCTATTTCGAAGATAACAAATCCTCGTTGAGAGTGTATTTAACCGATTATTTTGAACTATACCCCTGATGAAGTCCCTTGTGGACAAAACGGGTCATTCTTGGCTCATTTTTGTAATTTCCTGTACCTTTAAAAAGGATCTTAACCTAAGGAGCTCACACCCATAAGGGTGAGGTGATAGCCTGACATCGCATCCTTGAAATTGGAATTATTTAAATGTTACCATCTATTTAAACCAATATCAACTATATGTATCATGTTTTATACAAATACAGTATGTTTTAGCAACCTCTGTTTTTATACCAGGAATAAACTTTTAGGTATCTAATGTAACTTGATGTCAGTTTCCTGAATATTTTATTATATTTGATTGTGCAACATTGAGTGACCATTTGCAAAAGGGTATACCACCAATTAAGGATTTATTATTATATGAATGTATTAGCACACCTGAGGTATCTTTTTTTGTCTATTATCTGTTTGGCCTCTACTAGCAGGGGATTACCTAAAAGGTGCAGCTCGAATTAGACGTTAGCATGGCCAAAAGTGAATTTCTTTTTGATACACAGAGAGATGCCTGGCATGAGTGAGCTGCCAGGTTCAATGCAATCAGGGCTGCCACCAGAAAGTGTGGGCCTGGGACAGACAAACTAGACAAAATTATATATATATATATATATACATATGTCCTGCACTCTCATCAAATATGTTCCATCGGTGGGGTGCACCCAGTTAAATTCCACTATAGAGTGGATTCACACATACAGACCAATTCCCTCGCCGGGGGGGGGGGGGGGGGGGGCACTCTCCCAATAAAAGAAAGTTCATAAGGTTCAGCAATTTTTAATAGTGGCTCCACAAGTGTCAACGTTTTGATTCATGTTGTGAATCTTTATCAAGACAAGCCTACTTTCATCCATATAGATAGTCAGATTAATTAAAAAATGGAGTTCCACCAGCTTGGTGCAGCCCAGCCCTGACTGACATGTGGACCCCATTTGCTCCTGCTGTTTGAATTGATATTTCGGACCGCCTTGATGTCGGTGGATGTGCTCTGCTGAGCAGTGATATTGGCTACTCACTGCTTGATATAGTACTTAGCTGATACACAAATCTCTTTTATGCATCAGGCTGTGGAACTCCATTTTTTAATTAATCTGACTATCTACATGGATGAAAGTAGGCTTGCCTTGATAAAGATTCACAACATGAATCGAAATGTTGACACTTGTGGAGCCACTATTAAAAATTGCTGAACCTTATGGACTTTCGTTTATTGGGAGAGTGCCCCCCCCCCCGGTGAGGGAATTGGTATAATATATATTTTTAAAAAAATTGATTCCTATACTTGTAACATCATATTATGCTCCTTGCACCATATTAAGTCCCCACAGTAATGCCTCTGACACTGTATTATGCACTTACAGCAATGCCTCTGTCACCATATTATACCCCACACGGTAATGCCCCTGACACCATGTTATGCCTCCCATAGTAATGCCTCTGACACAATATCACGTCCCCACATTAATGCCCTTGTCATCATAGTATACCCCACAGAGTAATTATGCCATAACCTGCTCCTTGTCAGGGGTTCTGCTCGTTGTCAGGGAATACCATACCCCCCAGTCTGTACCGATTTTTGGCTCTCCAAACTTGCATTGAAAGTATAGGAAAAGGGGCGTGGCCACGCCCCCGTACCCATAGCCACACTCCCTTTTCAAATTTGTACCAATTTTTATGTGTAAATTGTTGGAGGGTATGGAATAACTCTCCCTCCCAGGCCACTGCTGCCACTGAGGGTCTGCTCATGCCGCCGTCCACTGTCTGTCCCCATACATCCACAGCCATCCACATCACTCAATTGGAGGCACCCAACCCTTTACACAGCTAAACCTGATTACTATGGGCGCAATATGCGCCATAACGGAGATCATTTTAGAAAGGAAATTGGGCGTGATATATCATTTGAATCTCACCCAGTGTGTGTGAAAAACACTGCTGTTACGTTCAATTAAGACTGTATCAGAAGTGATGGGTGTCTCCGAGCATTGAGCAGGGGATGGCCTTTAAGAAATGCAAAAAATACATCTCCTGGGTGTGTTAAGGGAGTGTCATGGGGCAGATAGTTGACAGTGGATACAATGGTGCACTGTGACACTTAAAGCTAACTCCTTTACCATGCTTCTTCTGTGCGCCAATTTCTTCTTTAAATTTGCATTCAGAGACCTTATGTCCCACATTGTAACATACAGTATGAAACACTTGTATTTGAGACTTTTAAACTTGGTGTCCTATAAGAATAAAGCAGTACTCTCAGCTTTTGTTTCAACTCGTATGAGTGCGTGGAACTGCCTCAGTTTAGTCCTCACAATCCCCATTGATAGCTTTTTTGCAGAGGATTCTAAAGTGGTATTGCAGGTAATGACAGCAGTATATGCTCACATTTCTGAGTAGCTAAGTACTGCACAGCTATGCTGCACTATAACACTTACTACAGTGATGTGCGTTAGTTTGCACATGCACAGTGATGTCATCCCATTTGGGTCAGCAGGGAGCACTCCCTTCTCCTTAAGTATGTGCTTCTTTTGGTACATAAAAGAGCAAAAGTTTTACCCTGCTATTAGCTTGGTCCTAGTTTGCTGCCAGAGGTGTCTGCAGTGCAGACTACCTTGTGCGGGGGGGGGGGAAGGGGGCTAAGCACATATAAACATACATGTGTAGATATATGTAATATATGTGCTGGCAGTGTGTGCTGATCGGCAGTGGCGCTGTGTACCATAGCCGCCATGAACCCTGGACTTAGCATTAGAATTCACTCTCCTAAGCCAACCTCCAGTCTCTCATTGGCTAGCTTTCCAGGAATGTGGGGCGGGCTTAGGAGAGTAAATCCTAATGCAGAGTCCCAGGTTCAAGAATTTTTTGGCTTGGGGGAGAAAAATTTCTAGTTACGCCACTGGATTTAGCCCCTGAAATACAACATCGATATAGCTCAATTTTGGCAGATTTAAAATCGATTAAAATTGACCTTTATTAAATTTACCCCACAGTCTTCAGTCTTGTTAAGCCTAGTCTCCAGCTTTCCCAGTCCTTATACTGTGAACCTGTTTCACAGCCTCCGTTTGCAAGATCTGTCCTCAAGCACTAAAGTATTTGTTTAGCTCACCAGTATACAGCTCTGCTTTTCCAAATTACAGCCACAAGCAGGGTTGGACTGGCCCACACGAGTACAGGGGAAATCACCAGTGGGTACCACTGCATGAGGCAACCGCCCCTTCCTCTAATGTCAGGCTCCAGCTAGTGCACTCACATTATACACTGTTACTCTATTAGTGGATCACACCACTGTATTTCCCTGGTGGGCCCTTCATGCCCAGGTCCAACAGTGCCCGCAAGCATAAATTACTATTCTGTTTACCTTTATTATTGCTTCAGTC